>NC_043703.1:59186956-59204369 GCF_006229205.1 Suricata suricatta | reverse complement strand
GTCTGTCACCCACTGTGACAGCCCTGCACCGCATCTTAGCGAGGGTCCAGGGAGTGGCACCTGGGCACATAAGCTCTGCCTGTCCCATTTGGACCTAGCAGAGAATTCAGATGCCACAGGCATGGATGAACCCCACGCCCTCCCAAAGATCTCTGTCAAGATCCTCTGAAGACATGGTGCACTCACAAGAGAAAAAAGGTCTGTGACAAGTAAATAGCTATCCTGAAAGCAAACTGCTCCCCTTGCGCTCTGCTTTGGGGTCTTGTCTGGGACATGACCGGCCTCTACTCTGTGTTTCTCCCCTCCCCTGGTTCTCTAGGAAATTCCTGCTGGGGAGGGGCACTGGTGATTTGACTTCTCTCTTTCCACTCCTCATAAAAACCACTTCTCTCTGCTTGGATTTACTTTCTGAAATAATGGCCTTAATTTACATACCATGAAACTCACCCTTTGCAGAGCACTACTCGGTGGTTGTTAGTTTATTCGAAGTTATACAGCCCATCACCACTATCTAATTCTAGAACATTTCATTCCCTATTTCAGCTTTGTGTGTATGTGTGGCAAAATAAACATAATACTTACTATTTTCAACATGCACTTCTTAGCACCTTAAATGAGTGCTTTTTAGTGTCCTGATTATGGGTAACAAAGTGTATTGCAATTAATGAATTCTTAAGAAGTTGACTGTTTCTCTTTGGATGATTTTATATAAATTTCTGTTAAAGAGAAATGTGGGCCCCTTTCAAATTGCTACTCGTCAGACAATAACCACAGTTCTTCCCACTACTCTTTCATGAATTTTTCCCAATGATTGTTTATATATGCCCATAATAACTCACTCAAAAGACTATGAAGCCTGAGTTAATATATTTTTAGAACATGTATTAGTAGTCTACTAGAAAATGAATCCATTAAGAGGTCAGGGAGGCTCTGAAAATACTTCATTTAGAAATCAGTAGAATGCTTTTATATAAGGTCTGACAATGATTTATTTCTTAAAATATAAAAGCCTTTTCTAGTAAAATAAACTTTAAAAAACTTTACCATGTTAACCATTTTTAAGTGTGGAATTCCCTGGCATGGAGCACGTTCACAATGCTGTGAAGCCCACAGCTATCCATTTCTAGAACTCTTTCATCCCCCAAACAGAGTCTCTATCCAAGAGTCAATAACTCTCCACTGTTCTGCTCCTCCCACTCCTGCTAACTTCTATTCTACTTTCTGTCTCCATGGCTGCGCCTACTCAGCAAACCTCTTATAGATGGAATCATGCAGTATTTGGCCTCCTGTCATTCAGCATGTTTCCAAGTTTCATCCACATTGTTGCATGCGTCAGAACGTCCTTCCTCTTTTTTCTGAGGGTGGTGAAGAGAAGCAGTTTGAGACTTTGCTAACTCTGACCAGAGTGCTTGTCAGCATTTGGGGTTCCAAGGACAGCTCCCCACACTGTTAGTGCCAGATACACAGGTCCACAGCAGGCACCCTTCCCTCTACGAGGACTGGGCCATGTCAGTGGACCCCAGTCTAGGTGGCCTCAGGGAGGCTGGCCGCAGAGCCTAGGCTGGCCCAGGGTCGCAGCTGGGGACAGGTCGCAGTGCCCCATGGAACACTGCCCAGATGGTTTGGGCTGACATTTTCTGAAGCCAGGAATATCAGTCACCCACCACAGCCAGAAGAAACGTTATTAATTTTCCTACAAATCACTTAGTTCTGAGCAGCTTGGATTCCTGACATGTCTGACTCGACGAACTAGCTGCAAACGCACACCTGTCCTTGCACCAGCTAAAGAAATTCATCTGCTGCAATGGTTTAAAAAGAACCAATGGGGTTCCAGAAAATGCCTGCCAAAACGAATTGATTTTTATTTAAAGTAGTTTTATTCTGGCAATAGTTTGTTTTCAGAATCAATTTTCTATTGAGGTCATCTAATCCTGCTTCATCAAATAAGACCATGTCAATAGCAAACAGAAGATTCTTTCTCCTCTATGGCAGGAGGATCTGAATCCAATTCATCTCAAAAGACTCCAAGTGATCCATGTGTAATATGTCTATATAATTTCATATGGGATAGAAAGCAGGTTCTATAACTGTTTTTACACCTCTAGGAATTACTTTTCAGATCTGTTGGAATGCAGCTTTACTGTGAGCATCAGTTACCAGGAAAGCCTCTATCTCTTGGCCTATGTCTGATTTGCAGATTTGAAAGGCAGTACTAATTCAATATGAGCTGCAAAGAATATTCTAGTTTGCTTGGCAGAGCTCTCTGCAAGACGACAAGCAGTATAATAATGATTGATAACAAAGCACATAATTCCTGTAGCCCCTTTCAGTCTGACCACAAGATAGGTGATTACATTCCCCAATCTATTTTCCAGGTGTGTGCTGCTTGCTCAGCCTAGAAATAATACTTCCTCCCCCCTTTTCCCTCTTCACCACACCCTGTACACCTGACTATCTTGTCTTTTAACAGCAGAGAAAGCATTTTCCCCAGGAAGCCATTTCTCACATCCACAATTTAAGACAGTGGACTTTCCTCCTGCATCTGACCCACATCTCAACACAGAGCACCCAGCACTCTAATTGTCTGTTTGCTATTTCTGCTAATGGCCCTGGGGCCACTGTGTCTTATTTATCTTTTTATCCCCAACCTCTTGCATGGCTCCAAGCACATAGCAGACATTCAATAAACCAATAAGTTGAGAAACTCCAACTGTATTTTAAGAAGGATTAAGAAGAAAATTGTTGCAAAACTTGGTGGAAGATCTAGAAAAGTGGTTCTGTTGCTTCCACTGAGTGGAAATGTATCTCTTTTTTATAGAGGCGTAGAATATAGTTTGCATATATTCATATGGAATCATATTCTAATAATGAAAACATCCAGTGTGTAACAGATCAGAGTTCATCATCAAAAGGACACTTTGGGTGAACTTAAAAAAAAAAAGTTTGGGTGATAAAATTATATTTGCTCATTAAATGAAATTTATAAAATGCAGAAAAGTATAAGAAATAAAATAAAAATAACTTAGAATCTTACCATTTAGAGATGGTCAGTATAAAATGTTTAGGTATATTTTCTTCCAATCATTTATTTCCTGTATATTTGCATATATGTATATTAGGGTTGTCAGCTAAAAGAAAGGATGCTTATTTAAATTTGAATTTAAGATAAGTGATGGAGTTTTCTTTAGTATAATTATGTCCGTGCAATATTCAGTATATATTTATAATAAAACATTTTTCATTGTTTATATGAAATTGAAAGTTAACTGCAGTCCTATGGTTTGTTTTGTTTTTGTTTTTGTTTGTTTTGAGAGAGAGCAAGAGTGTGAGTGGGAGAGGGGCAGAGAGGAAGGGGGAGAGAGAGAATCCCAAGCAGGCTCCATGCTGTTAGTGAAGAGTCTGATGCGGGGCTCAAACCCACAAACTGAGATCATGAACTGAGCTGAAACGAAGAGTTGGACACTTAACTATCTTGGCCATCCCAGCTCCCTTGCTGTTTTATACTTTTATTCACTAAATTTGACAACCCTAATGTATGTATATGTATGAATTTACTAAATTTGGTTTTTACCATGTACTTAGTAATAATCTCCTTTTAGTTAATATTATATTTTATGAATCTTTCCCTCTCACTGAATTTTTTAAAAATATTTTACTTATTTGAGAGAGAGAGAGACAGCATGAGTGGGGGAGGGGCAGAGAGAGAAGGAGAGAGGATCCCAAGCAGGCCCTGTTCTGTCAGCACAGAGCCCAATGTGGGGCTTGAAACTATGAAAACAAGAGATCATGATCTGAGCCAAAACCAAGATTCAGACACTTAACTGACTGAGCCAATCAGGTGCCCTGGTAGTTCCATTTTTAAAAACTCAACTCTTTTGTCAATCAGCAATATATTTTGACATGAAGTGGGAAGTGAGAATCCAACTTGAGTTTTCCCCTAATGGCAAAGCTTCTCAACACCATTTATTGACAAATCCATCCCTTCTCTCACTGGACTGAAATGTTTCACTTGCTGCACGTGTAGGTTTGGTACTATGTGTCAAGGTTATTCATTCAATTTAATCAGGCTTCTAACGGCTTGGTAATTGTGAGCCAATTTTTTCACTCAGCGAAATGATCATTTAGATGACATGTAAGGTGAGCAGCTGCCAGGTGTTGGGAAAAGAAATAATGGTCTTAAGATGAAAAAGCAGTGAGGAAAAGACTAAGCCTATCAACCTGCGAGTCTACAACCTCTAATGTGAAAGACAGATGATGTGTGGCTATGCCTCCAAAACAACTGTAATGTTCTTTGTGACAGGTAATGCCAAAGCTGAGCTGTACTAGATCTTGTGACAAACTTCTTCCTTCTTTTTATCTCTTTGGGTTGACTTTCTCAGCTCTCTTGACTACTTTGCCAATTTTTTTCTTCAGCTCAGGCAAGTGTGCCATTTAGCTTATCTGTTAAAAATGTGTATGTGGGTATATGTATCTATGTAATTAAATTTCAATGAAGATACCTTTTTTCTAAGTTGCTTTTTCTTTGCTTTTCATAGCTTCAGGTCCTGTATCATAAACACCATTCTTTCTTTACAAAATCCCCTCAATTATGGGTACATACTTCCTTAGGTTTTGGAATATAAAAGGGATAAGGTAAGTATCACTTTGGACTTGGTCTTAAATATCCATTCCATGGATGATAGAAGGCAGAGAAGACGTGGTAGAGCTTTTAGGGTCTGTCCTCAAAAGTTGTTTTTTTTGTAATATTAAGTTGCTTGTGAATAAACTAGAGCTGTTTTGCATTTAATTTCACCCAGCTGAATGGTCCAAGGAAAAATGATCTCTCCAAACCAGACTAGTTCCACATTTGGTCCTGGAAATTTCATCATGTTATACTGACATTCATATTTCCAGGTATTATATGCTCTAGAGAGTATTATCAGTACTCCATAAAAATAAGGAGTATAGAGTTCTTAAAATTTGCCAGGTGAAATCCTAAAGGGCACATTAGTAACATGCAAACTGATTCAAGCATATAAACATTAGGTAATGGCGTGTATATGGCATATATTCATTCACTCAGTGAATAATTACTACCATGTGCCAAGCACTGAAATAGGCGCTCAGCATTTACAGGTGAAAAGGCAACGTGTCTGCCCTGATGCAGCCCATGGTCCTCACCGTCATCATCTGAACCACACTGGTATATTGAGTTTCCTTGGCAGAGAAACAGGAAGAATTTCAATCAGAATGTTGGGTGTTGTGTATATCCTACAACCTAGCTCATACAGGCAGTGGCTGGCGGTGAGCATCTATCGCAAGAGTCTTATCTGTGAGTGTTAGTTGCCAAAGAAGAGGTGAAAGATCACTGGTCCAATGTGAGGCTACCGAGGACATAACCCAACGTTATGTGGACTATCCACACCAGACAGAACGTGTGCATAGACAAGACATGCCCAGGTCTGTCTGCTACGGGGAGGGGAGGTGACATGGGAGCTGGCCCTCCTAAGGATGTGAGAGGGACACCCAAACAGGACAGCTGAGAGGAAGGTAGATGTTTAGTGGTGGCCCTCTTGGCTTTGGGTGGGTTTAGAATGTCCTCCTACTCTAACCTCTGACAAAATACTGCTGTTTACAAACAGAAGTTCAATTTGTGGAATCCAGACCTCTTGTCGGCAAATACTGAGAGATCCCAGAAGAAAAACAACAAATGGAGAAACCCAGGACCCCAGATGGCAGATGAAACCAGGCAGGGTGGCAGCTGATATGAAATGCAGAAAAATATCATAAACTGCCCTGAGGACTAGAAACTAGATGAGAAGTACAGTGGAGTTTGGGTTGGGAAAATGCAAAGGGCTTTATCTGGGAAAAGTAATCTGAGACCCAGGCCTGGTGTGAGGGGGGTGGTTCAGGGAGGCTTGGAAACTGATAACCCCAAGGCCACTGAAGGTTAAATGTGAAAGGCAAATGGGAATGGAGTCAGCAATGCAATCCATATGCTTTCAGCCCAGGTTCCTTCTCCCTGGGGCTGCTGTGCGGCTGACAGCGAAGGAACATGAGCCCTATGAACTGGGGCCTGAGCAGGTGCAATAGGAAGCCTTTCCAAAGAAGTAGTTAAAAAGTTCTGGCCCAGATGGGGCACCTGGGGGGCTCAGTTGGTTGAGCATCTGACTTGGACTCAGGTCTGATCTCACCATTCGTGGGGTTGAGCCCCACGTCAGGCTCTATGCTGATAGCTCAGAGCCTGGAGCCTGCTTCGGATTCTGTGTCTTCTCTCTCTGCCCCTCCCCTGCTCACACTCTGTGTCTCTCTTTCTCTCTCAAAAATAAACATTAGAAAAAATTCAGGGCTGGAAAAAAAGTCAAGATTGGGAGTGAAGCAGTTCTCTTGTACCTGGACTTCCAAATTCAGAGAGGGAACAGTAACTATATCGCGTCCCTCCCAGGGGTGTTGACAATTCATGTCCCATTTTGTATAACTACCTCCTTGTAAAGTAGATTCTGCTGCGATATTGGCTTACGGCTTGAACCCTGAGCCTCAGTTGTTGTCACTCTTGTGCTAGGGACCAAGAGAATGTGGCAGTAGAGGCGACAAAGGTCCATGGAAGCTGTGGGAGGCAAAACCAAAAAGCTAGAATCAGTCTGGGCTTAAACCAGGACTTGAAATGGCCCAGGGAGCCCAGACTTGTAGCTGAGCCTCGGTACTCAGAAAAATCACTGCAGCCTCCATTTGGAGACATGTAAAAGCATACTTTCTAAAGTACAATAGAAACTCTGTGAACCAAATGCCATGTAACTGACTTGCCAGGTCACTTGCTGCTTGCCATGCCCTCCATAAAGCACACACACAGAGCGCTGAGTACTTAGTTAGAAGCCTACCCCCAAGCTGGGGTATTACTGGCAAAATGCAAAACGACATATGCATATGGCACTCCTTAAACAACAAAAGATTTCAAAGAAGCCAAAGATCTGACAATGGGACTAGCTGTGATGGTGAGTCTGCACACTGGAGCACTAGGCAGGTTTACAGGGATGAGGAAGGTCTCTGCGCTGGTAAGTAATCCTCAGGATACACTGAGTGAAGAAAGCAATGTTTAAGTGGTAAGTTGTGGCTACCTGTTTTTTTAAAGTGGATAAACATAAATATAAATTCACATTTGCTTATACTTTCAAAAAGAAACAATGGAGAGATAAACAAGAAACTTGGCATATACCAACATGAAGTCTAGCGGAGGTGAATGGCAAACATTAAACCCAGGAAGCAAACCAAGCTGCATGAATACAAGGAGAAAGAATGCCTCCCCAGGGGGTGGTTTTAGGTCAAGTTGGAGACTGGGAGAGAGAGAGAGATGTTGGGCACACCCCTGTGGGGGACGGTGTATACTCCCTGCTGGTACCGGCAGAGGAGCAGAGGGTGATGGAGTTGCTTTGCTTGGCCCTCTGTGTGCAGAGAAGGCAGGGAATCTGGGCCCTGAAATCCACGGCTTTTGTCCTCTTTCTTCGATGACCTGTGTTCTATCCCTTGGAGTCCTGTCCCTTGTGTCCTTGTCTTGATAGAGACATTCCTGTCTGCTCTTGCAAAGCCAGGAAGTAAGACTGGCACGTAAGATTTCTATCCTAAATAAGACCCTAAGGTGGGGATTCGTGGGTGCCCTTGCTTCCTCCCCATAGAGTGGCGGTTCTCAACTGGTGTGGATTAGAATCACTTGATTGTCCAAACTAACTGGTCTGGGAAAGGGCCAGGTACAGATGTTCTTTAACAGCACCCCAGGAGATTTCAGCGTCCAACTGGAATTGGGATCCCCTGTGTGGAACCACCGGGACAGGGATGAGCGAAAGGTACACCATCACTGTCTCCCAGGCCGGTCTCCTGGATTCATTCCAGGGATGCTGCCTGCACCTGCAGGGAAGGAAGACAGGGCTAAGGAAGGAAGGAAAGCCATTATTTATTTATTTATATTTATTTATGCTCCTACTTTATTCCATGAAGTGTCTGGGGTGCTGAGGAAGGCAGCTGGGGCAAGTGGGAGTTTTCTTTTAGGATGGGACTTGGTCACACAGGTACGTATGGGTCAGCCACAGATAATGTCACCAATGTCTCATTTTCTCGACACACCAGGATCCACAAGATCTTTTAACAGAAGCAAGTTTTATAATGGCAGTGTATCGGATGGCCCAGCAGAGACCCCAGAGGTGGGACCTGGAAGAGCAGAGCCTCCAGGGCTGGCTGAGGAGCATATTTGTTAGGTGCCCCCAAAAGGCAGTCGCTTCTCAGCCTGGTAGACAGGTCAAGGCATGGGAGAAAGACCTGAGTCTCAAATCCTAAAGCCTGAGGCTTTGGAAACAAGCAATATAGTTGAATAACCAACAAGTGTGGAGCTGAAAGGGCCCTATCCACTAGTTTTGATGGACAGAAAGTATAGGGGGTAAGATGCTAATACATGTGGTAGTGACTTATTTCTTAATTAGAAAATGTGATCCTTGAAGGACAAAATGTGACAAGATTCTGGAGATGTACAAGAGGCCACAGTTAAGGACACATATCAACATAACTAATGGTGGTGATCTCACTGGTCTCTGAGCCTTTGGTAGTTAAGACACCAGAGCTGACTCTTTTCTAAACTTTTTAATAAATGAAAGCAGCTGATTCAAGGTTGCTGTGAGCTGCTGGCCAAAGTCTACTTCCTGGACACACTGTGGAAGGAAGAGCTTAGATCATATTATAGTGTGATCCCCCATGAAAAAAGAATGCAATGTCTACATGTAAGACTGAGACCCTTGCATTAAGTCAAACACTGATGGAAGTTGCTGCCAGAGATTTAGAGGCACCCACTCCCTGGGTTCTGAGATACAAAGACCTACAGACTTTGAACTCCTAGTAAATAATATTTATCCTTCTTTTTGGGGTTCAGATTGTGTGGCTTTCTTCATTTATTGTTTCTTACCTTTTCACTTCACAAAAAATCTCTAACATGGTATGTGTCATAGAAGAATTAGGTAGGACGAAGACCATGGAGCCTAGAGGAGAGAACAGTGTAGGAGAGGGACGGTCTGCCTGGAGAATGCGCTGACCCAGTCAGTCTTGATAGATGAATAGGACTCAGCTCGGCAAAATATTCAAGGCAGAAAGACCAGTAAGAAAACCCACAGGCAGGATAAGAATATTGACTTGCTCAGGGATGAGCCCTCCTGTCATTGGCCTGCTAGAAGGACACCTGGTGAGCTGGCCTGCTGGGCTCATACAGACTGCCAACCAGCCCTTCAAGGCTCAGTCTGCATTCCATTCCCAAGCCTTGGTGTACTTGGTGTTGCCAAGTCTGGAGCATTTCTCGTACCTAACGTTTAAATTGTACCACTTTTAGGTGTTTCCCTGATGCATGATATTCTGGAAGCCTGGTCCCTTTGCTCTTTTACACCAGTTACCCCTCTTCAATTGCAAAGCAACTGCCAGAAACTTTTGGAAATCTCTCCCTAATGGTCTCTTTCTTCTCTTTGTCATTAGGGGTTTATTCTTTCTGCTCTCCCCACTTTTACTTCAGTGGGCTCATTGAAGTGGGGAATAAGGACATGTGGATAGTTTTCCACTTTTAGCAGAGGAGATTCAGGTCTATGTTATTCTTCCTAAAAATTTTCCCCAAGAAAGCCCCTTTAAATAGAAGGGGAAAACCTTTTCTATTTAAAAAGGCTTTCTAGTAGTATGAAATGAATGCATTTCACCAACATCTTGCATATACATACAGATGTTATCATTTTATTTCCCAATATTCCAATCTGTAATTTAATCCTATTCACTTTTAATATCATCCCTCTTTTAAAAATGCCCACACATGGCACAATAACAGATGCATATATCAATGGAACAGAACAGGGACTCCAAAAATAAATCCATGGTTATACAGTCACTTAATCTATGATGAAGGAGGCAAGATCACACAATGGAGATAAGATAGTCTCTTCAATAAATGGTGCTGGGAAAACTGGACAGCAACATGAAAAGGAAGAAACTGGACCACTTCCTAACACTGTACACAAAAATGAACTCAAAATGGATTAAAGACCAACCTATGAGACCTGAAAGCATAAAAAGCCTAGAAGAGAGCACAGGTTCTCTGACATTGGCTGTAACAACATTTTTCTAGAAGGGAAACAAAAGCAAAATTCAACTTTAAGATAAAAACTTTTTGCAGTCATGAATTTAAAGGAAGACTACTCTGGGAGCACCTGGGTGGCTCAAGGGTTAAGCATCCAACTTTGGCTGAGGTCATGATCTGATGGTTTGTGGGTTTGAGCCCCACATTGGGCTCTGCGCTAACAGGTCAGAGCCTGGAGCCTGCTTAGGATTCTGAGTCTCTCTCTCTGCTCCTCCTCTGCTTGCTCCTGCTCTCTTTCTCTCTCTCAAAATAAATAAACATTAAAAAAGGAAAAAAATCATAAAAAAATGAAAAACTTTTGCACAGCAAAGGAAACTATCAACAAAACAAAAAGACAACCTACTGAATGGGATAAGATTTTTGCAAATGATATATCCAATAAATTGTTAATATCCAAAATGTACAAAGAAATTATACAACTCAATACCAAAACAAAACAAGAAACAAAACCCAAATGATCTGATTTAAAAATGGTCAGATGACCGAAATAGACGTTTTATCAAAGAAGACATCCAGATGGCCAACAGACACATGAAAAGATGTTCAACATCACTCATCATCAGGGAAATGCAAATCAAAACTACAATGAAATATCACCTTATACCTGTCAGAATGGCTAGAATAAAAAAGACAGGAAACAGCAAGTGTTGGCCATGGTATAAAGAGAAAGAAACTCTTGTGTACTGTTGGTAGAAATGTAAATTAGTATAGCTACTGTGGAAAACAGTATGGAAGTTCCTCAAAAATTAGAAATAGAAGCCCCATATGACCCAACAATTCCACTACTGGGTACTTACCCAAAGAAAATGAAAACACTAATTTGAAAAGATATAGGCAACCTAGTGTTTATTGCAGCATTATTTACAATAGCCAAATTATGGAAGCAATCCAAGTGTCCATTAATAGATAAATGAATGAGGAAGATGTGGTATGTGTGCACATGCATGTGTACACGCACACACCAGACACACACACACACACACACACACACACACACTGGAATATTACATGGCCATAAAAAGATGAAATTGTGTCATCTGAGACAACATGGATTTACTGAGAGGGTATTATGCTACATGAATAAGCCAGACTGAGAAAGACAAATACTATATAATTCCACTAGTAAGTAGAATTAAAAAAAGAAAACAAATGAATAAACAAAAAGCAGAATGAGACCTAGAAATATAGAGAAAAAGCTGAAGGTTGGCAGAGGAAAAGGATGAGGGGGGCGGGAAAAATGGATGAAGGGGAGTGGGAGATACAGGCCTCCAGTAATGGACTGAGTAAGTCATGGAATGAAAGGCACAGTTCATGAACACAGATGAACATAGTCAACGATACGGTAAGAGTGATGTCACGGGACAGATGATGGGGACACTTGTGTGAGCATAACGTCTAAACTTGTCAAATCACTATGACGTACACCTGAAGCTATTGTAACATTGTGTGTCAACTATACTCAAATAAAACAAATGAAATAAAAATGCTCCCATAAAATAACTCTACACATGATTAAAACAGCCCAAGTTAATACATATTGTCCCTTTTCTCCCCTCTCTGAGTTCTCTTATTTCCTAAATTCCTCAGCTTTTTATTGGTTCACATGCTGATTGTGTGACTTTCATTGTGAGTTCTCCATGGACGTCCACAAGGTGCTTGAACCTCCCCGTCCGTCCTTTGAGGTTGTGAAGATGATGTGATGATGAATGAGATCATGAAGAAGAACAAATTAGGGCAGAGCCTGGAACCTCCTTAGGCACTGAGTAGACTTCTTTTAAACTCTGTATTTTATTATTCTTTATATTTTTCTTTTTTTAATGTTTATTATTGAGAGTGAGGGAGAGCACAAGTGGGGGGGAGGGAGGTGGGGGGAGAGAGGGAGGGAGGGAGGGAGGGAGGGAGAGAGAGAGAGAGGGAGAGAGAGAGAGAGAGAGAGAGAGAGAGAGAGAGAGAGAGAGAGAATCTGAAGGCTCCTGGCTCTCAGCTATCAGCACAAGAGCCCCATGTGGGGCTCAAACTCAGGACCTGTGAGATCATGACCCGAGCTGAAATCGGAGGTTTAACCAACTGAGCCACCCAGGAGCCTCTATTCCATATACTTTTCAAACAATCATATTTCTCTTCAATTTATTCCATGACTTAAGTCCAAATTTGGCCACTTTAGGTAATGACAACTCTTTTAGAGCATTTCCAGTACATCTTGTCCTTTCTTTCCTACTATGAACATTTCATTGCCTTCCTAAGGAGCTGTAGGACCCCCTAACATCCCCTGTTTACCAGCAGGGAAAAAGGCCAAAGAAAGACAGTATTTTGCCTCCAGGTCAATAACAGTCCCTGAGCCAGAAAGCAGTAGATCTTATATTATTCATCTCTACTTGGGGGAACAGGACATCCACTGACCTACAGCAATTGTGGGGCCAGGGCATTCACTTTCCTTCCAAAGGGTGTTTACTCAAATTTACCTTTTAAACTCTGCAAATTCATAACTTCACATACATTTAGTTTCAGCAACACGGAGTTCTTTTTGGTGGTTGTGGCTTGCTTGTGTGTGGGTGCTCAGGCTGGCTCAGGCTACTCTCTCTCTCCTGCCCTTTACCTCTAGCAGAAAGCAACTGCAAAGAAATATTCCCAGTTCAGTGCGGATGTGGCAGAGGCCATGGCCTTCTTTGATTCCATCATTGCAGAGCTGGATACAGAGAAGAGGCCGAGGGCGGCAGAGGCAGACCCTCCCAATGAGGATGTGGACTTCCACGGTGAGCTGCTGCCTGGGCGTGGGGGGTGGGTGGGGTGGGGTCTCTGGAGTGGGCTGTAAAATGAGCTACCAGGAATCTCCTCTCCCACTAGAGGGAAACTCGCACCTGCACTCTGTAAGCCCAGCCTGGGGCTCGCTGTTCTCAGGTGGGGGGGGGGCTTGCTTGCTTTAGTTGTTCCAGCTGCTGGCACCCAGCCTACCCTGGCCATATTTGGACAAAAACCCCTTCTTGCAGTTCACTGGCCAAAGCTGAGACAAATGAGTCAAGAAAGGGATTGGAGGGGCGCCTGGGTGGCTCCGTCAGTTAAGCATCCGACTTTGGCTCAGGTCATGCTCTCTGCTTCAGGAGTTCAAGTCCCTCCTTTGGGGTCTGTGCTGATAGCTCAGGTCCTGGAGCCTGTGTTTCTCTCTCTCTCTGCGCCTCCCCCACTACTCTCTCTCTTTCTCTCTCAAAAATAAATAAATGTTAAAAATCTTTTAAAAATAGATAAAAAATAAAATCTTTAAAAGAAAGGGATTGGAGTGGGAGCTGGAAAGTGGAGTGCGTGGAAAGATAGAATCTCAGCGTAGTAAAGTGAGGAAAGACCGGACAGCTGTCCCTCCACAACGTGAATATATTCCACACTGCTGCACTGCACGCTGAAAGAGGGCTCCGATGGAAAATTTTATGTTATGTGTATTTCACTACAGTTTTTTGTTTTAAAAGAAGAAAAAGGAACAGAGAAACTGGTCTTAAAAATCTGTCTTTTGACTCTGCCCGAGCTAGTTTGGCGCTGCTGCTGGACAGACTCTGGACACATACACAGTCCACCATGTCCCTACCCTGTAACTGCAGGGTCAGACCATCCACCTCCCCCCACGCTCGCCTTTCCCATCATTTCTAAGAATCTGCTGTTGTATAAAGGCACTTGTTGGAAGTTCTCAGCCTGGTTCACCTTCTCTTGCTCCTCCCTGATGACGAGTCCCTCCTTTCCCTGGGCCCCTGCTTGTCTCTTCCAGTGGCCACCAGCTCCCGGGAGCACAGCTTGCATTCCAACTGGATCCTGCGGGCACCACGCCGGCACTCTGAGGGCATTGCTGGGCATACTGTGCACGCAACAGATGGCCAGTTTCGAAGGAGCACCGAGTGCAGGACCTTTGGCACTCAGAGAAGGCTCGAGAGGCACCCCATTTACTTGCCCAAGGCTGTGGAGGGGGCATTCAACACCTTGAAATTTAAGCCCAAAGCCTGCAAAAAGGAGTAAGTGCTTGGACCAATGGTACAACCAAGATATTTTTATGTCCTCCAGATTCCTGGGGTAGTTCTTAAGGTGCCTTGAGTCCCTGTCCTATATACCAAAAATGATTTTTATAGGTTTTTGGGGAAGGAGATCTTGGCTAAAGATTTTTCTTTTCCCTAGGACCGCCTGGGTGGCTCAGTCAGCTGAGCATCTAACTTCCGCTCAGGTCATGATCTCACAGTTTGAGTTCAAGCCCCACAACAGGTGGTCAGCATAGAGCCCACTTCGTGTTCTTGTCCCCTTCTCTCCCTGCCCCTCCTCCATTTGTGCTGTCTCTCTCACTCAGAAATAAATAAACATTAACAAAAAAATTACAAGATTTTCCCCCTACTCTATACATAGACTCCAGGCTGGTTCACTGCTGTCTCCTAACTGTGATTTCCACACTGGATCTCCCTGCCTCTCCTTCTGGCCTGCCTAGCCTGCATGCTTTGTGCCCCCCTCTTTCACTGTCTCCCCCGCCGCCCCAGTGCCACTGACACCCTTGCATGCTACAAATTTGTATGAGAACTTAGGGTCGAGGAGGGCATAGCAATGAGAGGGAACCAAAACCAGACTAATCAGAAGGCCCTGCCTTGGAAAGGCATTGACCTTGGATGGAGAACTGGCTGGCCGGGCTTCCCCTGGCCACTTTACCCCCATCTCTTGGCCTTTTTTCCCTTCAGATCCAACTCTCCCAACACTAGTTCCCATCTTTAGCCTCCAAATTCCTGTGACTACTCATTCGGAGGAGTAAGTGTTCTCTTGTTCTGGCCAGAGCAGCCCATGTTGAAGGGACCTCACCTTTCACAGCAGAAGGGGATCTATCTAGAATAAGGTTGTACAAGAGCCATTCAACTCTGATGGATTCAGAGCTTTTCTAAATAGCACTTTCCTCTCATAATAATGGACGACGTGCTGGACATACTGAAACCAGGGCCCAGACCTCATCATCCAGTCATGCATCCTTCCCCTTCAAAACCAGCCCGGGGTCCTGCCCCCAAGATGATACTGCTTTGTCCTCCACAAGGCCCAGCACTGGGGAACACCTGACAGTCTCCACGGCAATAGTGGATCAGAACATGCCTTCTCTGTGCAGTCAGCCACGCCAAACTTAAACCCTCTGCCTCCTTCCTCCCTTCCAGACCCAGACAGATCCTCTTCAACTTCTCAGGAGAAGATATGGAACGGGATGCGGAGCTCTTTGCGCTGGAGGCCCCGGCGTCTCCGGGGGAGGACTACCACGAGACAGAGAACCCCAAAGGGCAGTGGCTGCTTCGAGAAAAACTGTGGGAGCGAACCGTGCCCTGAGGCCCTTCAGGCCATTCAGCTGGGTCTCTGAGAAGGTGGCTGCTTCAGGGTAGCAGAGGTGTTTGATGGAGTTAAAAATGGAAGTCGGAACAAAGTCAAGCCCATGAACCCATCAGCACTGCCTGCTGGTGCCCAGTTAATGCCAAACATACCTGAGGCCTCCCGGAGAACCTGCCTTCGGAGACTCTGGAGCCTGGCTTTCCCGGCAGGTTAGCAGGTAGTTACAGCCCGCTGCTCTCCCAGCGGGGAGTGGGAGTATCCGGGCTCACTCTGGCCTGTTTCAGTTCTCTGTGCATCTGTCCAGGTGGCTGCTAACACTGTACTCAGTACAGGAAATGTGCCCACCCGTGGATCTCTGGCCAAAGTTTTCAGAAAGGCAGCCCCTGTGTCTATGGGGCTCAGAAATACCCTGATTACAGAGGTTGCCTTCCTTTGTGCAGAACACAGTTCAGGAAGCACTTCCTTCTGCACTAACACTTTCACGGTTCTAGAAACTTCTAGAAACTTTTGCAGGATTACACTGAAGATGGAGTCACTGCCCTGGCATTGGGAAGGAGCGTCCCAGGGCCCTGCCTTGGGACCACATTATCTCTCCCAGCCCGAAACCTAGCTCTACTTCCCACAGGTGATGAGCTGGAGATGGAGAAAGATAAGCGGTGCTTTCTCCTAATTATTGTCCAGAATACCCTTGTAGACACCCATACGACTAGTTTATGGCAGGCTGGGCCTCTCCCCTCCCCACTTGAAAGGAAAATCAGCATCCTGGAGTTCTTTTGGACTAGAAAGGATTTGTGATTTTAGTAACTATCTGAATTAGAATTACATCTTAAATATATTCTTTGCATTTCTCATATACTTTTGCATTTTTGCCTGCTCGAATTTGAGAACCACTGGTTTGGGGAACACACTGCATTCTGCTCATTCTTATTATTTCTTCTGGTGTTTTCTTATAAAGAAAGGAATTGTCCAGTTGGTGCATGCTCATGAAATGCAAGAGTGCTCTTGGGGATAAAGGAGGGAGACAGACTAGGACAAACCAATAATCCAAAGTAAGCCCAAGATGCTTGAGGCTGAGGTCACTCTGAGAACTGACTAGAGCTTTCCTTCCACCAGGTCTTTGTAATGATAGTCTTATTGTTCAGTTTTTTTATAAAGAATGCTGTATTTATGTGAACTTGACTATCTGAATCTAAGTATTTAAAACTCCTGTGAGAAAAAAAAAACCCTAAAAATTATGTGGCATTCTTAGTAATTTTATATCAACACATTTCAGATAAAAATATACTGGAATGTTTTAATACTTGTCTTTATTATTATTTTCTTTTTGAGTGCCAATGTCAATGTTTGGGAGATTTCTTTCATTTTGTTTCTTATCCTGAGCCCACTTTAGCCAGAAGCTTGACTGCAAAATAAATGTTTGGGAGATTTGTTTTATAAACTGCATTAAAACACACCAAGTTAATATCGCCATGTACCTTTCTTTATCCCAAACGTGGCCTTGTTTTGAAGTCCCACAAATAAAAGTTAACTGCTAAGGATAAGTTCAGAATGAAGGTCTCTTTACCCTGTCTCTTATCAAACTACAGTTTATCATAGATTCGACCTTGACATTATGTGGTGAAGACTCTGTGTACATTTTGCTTTTACAGATAAGAAAAAAATAAACAGGACAGAAAGGATGTTTGGAGTCTTGATATTTTATTTTTTTTAGCATTTATTACTTATGAGACATGAAGCCATGCTTTTCTTTTTTGCTTCACATTTTGTGTATTTTTGTCTTTAATGAGACTATACACAGACTACCTCAAAAATTCCATGATTCAGAAAAAAAAGGCTGGCCTGTCTTTGGGATGATTTTAGATATTTGAAATTGGTGATAAACTGCAGGATCTAGGCTTTGTCTAGGGAATCCTGAGATGGTATCTACTCAGATATTGAGATAAATAAAATTCGAGGCAATAA
>NC_043703.1:59170114-59186856 GCF_006229205.1 Suricata suricatta | reverse complement strand
TCATCCCATCTCAAAAACCTTAACCAAATCAAATCTACAAAGTCCCTTTTGCCACATAAGGTAACCTTTACAGGTTCTGGGGATCAGGATGCAGACATCGTGGGGAGGCCATTATTCAGCCCACCACACACAGAACCACAGTGTATTCAAGTCCTTCAAGACTAGATCAATCTATCAAGTCCTCATTAAGCAACTACTGTATACCAAGCAAAATAGTATAAGACATACTTTCTGTTCTTCGGTTATTGGCGCCTCAATGGGGGAAGATAGGACAAACACTGATAAAATAATGCCCAACACTTATTTCTTTGTGGGGCACCACTGTCCACCTGTAAGACTGCAGGGAGCCTACTTAGCTCAAGATGTCAGGGAGAACCTCATGGCAGAGGTTTTCTTGAAAGACAGCTTTAGTCTCCGGCAGAGGATCACTAAAGGCTGTCATTTCATGCAAAAGGACAGTTACTAGGAAAGTCACAGAAATGGTAGTGGCCAGCAGGTGATGCCCTTGACTGAGGGCAAGGTTTTTACTGAGCAGCCATGGAAAGCTATATTGATAGAGGTCAAGTAAATTGATCAGATGGGGATAAAGAACTGAGTGTTATCTCTTCTTGAGCCAAAGAGTAGAGAGCAGAAGCCTCCAATAATGCAATACAGTTATGGGGGGAGAGCCCGGAGACTGGCCGCTGAAATGCTGTGGAATTAAATCAATCCAAACTTCCCATCGCCTCAAGAAGAGAGGATCTCAGGCCCCAGATCTGACTTCTGTGGTAGATTTTGCACATGGTCCCTGTGTGGTTCACATATATTCACTGGTGGTGTTTGCTTCCAGCTGTGGTAGGTGCCCACCCCTCAGTCAAACACAGGGTGCCCTGGACCCCCTGTTCCTCATCAAAACCTGGGTCAGGGCAGCTCTCTTTGAAAGGGGCAGGAAGAGCATGGTGGTTGTGAGGGGAGGGTTTGGGTAGACAGTGTGTAAATAAATTCATGTAGCCATTTTGGTTAATCTCCCAGACCCCAGAGGAGGTCAAAGCCTGCCGGTCATTCTCTTGGGGGAGATTGTCCAGGTTCATTTATTCATTTATTTGTCATACGACAAAGAATGCTGGGCATGTACTATGTCCCAGCCTATGTCTAGGGCTAGACTCTAAGCAGGCTCTCTTGGAGCTTTCAGTCTGGTGGGAGAGACAGACCTTAATCAAAGGATTACACCAGTACACGTGGGTCAGAATTGTGGTAAGGGCTGGGAGGGAGGCCCATGGTGTCACAAGGTACTTGTAAGGAGGGTTGGGGCAGGGTGACTTGGGGAGGGCTTTCTAGATCCCATATGGCTTCATTTGTCCTACTCAAATACTCAAATGTCACCTCCTCTGAAAGGTCTTCTTGACCACCCTATCTCAACTACCCCTGCTCTTAATCTCTACCATGCATCAGCTGGCTGCACTGTGTTTACTGTGATCTAACACATGATTGTACACACACACACACACACACACACACACAAACACACTCACTCATATACATTCACATATGCACGCTTGTTCCAATTAGACTGTAAGCTCCATAAGTGCAGAAGCATAGTCTATTCTGTTCATGCTCTATCTCCTGTGTCAAGAACAGTGCCTATCCCAACAACTGTTTGTTGACTGAATGATTGACTGACAGATTGCATAAATGAATGAAATGACAGTGAGTTGAGATCTTTAGGGGAATATGAGGCATCAGCATGTAAAGGGTTGGGGGCTATAGAGAGAGATTCAGGGCGAGGAAATGCCATGAACATCATGGGCCAAGGATCTGTACTGGAGGGAGTTCAAAGACAACACTAATTTATTCATAAGGTATTATTGAGCACCCGTATATGCTCAGAACTCTCCCAGACCTTGAGAGGAGAACAATAAGACCAGATCCCTGCCTTCAGAGTTTATAAATTTGTCGAGAGAGGTGTGTAAGGGCATACATTATATGCATATATGCAAATGTAATAATGTGCCAGGTAATAAAAAATGATAGGAAGTAAAACAGAGGCTAGAGAGTAGATGAGCAGAAGGTGGGGTTTCTAGTCAGAGAAAGCCTCTCACGGGTGGTGATACGTAAACAGGGCCCTGAATGAGAGAGGTATGAAGGGAGACCAGGGGAAGGACTGGTCAGGCCAATGAAGGAGTCTGCACAAAGGCCCAGGGGCAGGATGGCATCAGGGGCCTTGAGGATGCGGGAAGAAATGTTCTGGGTGGTCCCTGGCGGGTTCTGATTTAGTTTCTAAAAGAGGGTTGTGGCTGGTGGGTGGGGATCTGACTAAAGGGCTCAGAAGACAACTTGGGACAGCAGCTGGGTCACTCTGCAGAGGGCCAGACAGGAGACAATGCTGGCTGACTGGATGGGGGAGGGGATGGGCTGCTACAGGGGACTGGGTTAGGAGAGACTGAAGCAGGGACGCATGGGAGTTCAGGCTTGCCACAAACTGGCTACAGAGACACAGGGCTCTCTCTTGAGGCACAGGTGACCTCAGATATCCTTTATTAAGCTGACTGATAGAGGGGCTGGTTAGCAGGGTTTTTGGGGAGGGGGTGGTAATCAAAGCTATATTTTGGATGTACTAACTTAGAGTCTTCTGGGCACTTCCAGCTGGGGAATTAGACACCTTTGTGCAGAGCTTTGGGGAGGGGATGGATCTAGAGGTGCAAAACTGGGAACTGGCAACACAGAGACAGAATCTGAAGCCATGTGGCAATGCAGTCACTAAGAAACCCTGTGGAGATCTGAAAGGACATTGAGTGGCGGATCGGCTGAAGTACCCCAACATTTAGAGGCCCAGAAGAGAAGGAGCACGTGTGGTGTGAGTAAAAGCTCATGAGGTGAAGAAAATGCTCCAAGTTTGGGGGGATAAAGCATAGATAGTGGGGGGGCGGTTTGAAGGGCCAGCAGGGTGTTCACCAAAGCCAGGCAAGAAGAACAGTCTTGACCTTGATTCAAAATGGTATTGTCTACGTCTGGAGAGCTCACTGACCCTACTCACAAAACCCAGCTGCAGATTCCTTCTGGCTGTTTCTAAAACTCAAGTGCTCCTGAGAGGCAGTGGAGTAGAATGGACCAGGGCTGCAAGGATCTCACAGGCAGCCACAGGGTCTGGGTAGGGGTGGGGCTGGATGGCGTCAGGTACTCACACTTCCTTCTCCAGTGAACAAGACTCACTCCCACCCTGTGGTCCTCTGCGGACCATACAGGCCCGGGGTGGAAGTGTAGGCTAGTGACTTAGGGTCACTGGGCCTCATTTTTCTCAAATGTGAATTGGGCATGATAATACTAGTTCTTAATTTGCAATGTTATGATGAGGGCTAAAGGACCTGCTGTAATTGTTAACTACAGGCCTATTCAAGGATGATGATTTGCTGTCACTTGGAAGAGTCAAAAATTCTGCGACACACGCTGAAAATAGCTGTAAAGGAGAAATCCTAAAATGTTTAAGACCTGATTAGAGGTAATCTAGCTTCCTGAAATAACCATTTGGAAGAAGATAACACTGAACAACATAAGGTTAGAAATGTGATCTTGAGTCAGAGGTCTAGCTGGTATCTCAGCTCCTCCACCCAGCAGACGGTTGGCCTTGGAATTGATACTTGACTGTTTTCAGCCTCAGTTTCCTGATTGTAAATATCACAGCATGAGTGACTACCTCACGGTAATGCACAGAGTACTCTGCATACTGTTGGGCACACAGCAAACACACCATAAATATTGCAGTTAAGGGGCACCTGGTGGCTCAGTCAAACATCCAGCTTGGGCCTAGGGCATGAGCTCAGGGTTCATGAGTTCAAGCCCCGCATCAGGCTTTCTCTCTGCTGTAAGCACAGAGCCTGCTTCAGATCCTCAGCCTCCCTCTCTGCCTCTCCCCTACTTGCACCCTTTGTTTCTCAAAAACAAACATTAAAAAATATTACTATGAGCTCTTCAAAAATAGTAATATATAAGTTATTACAATGTGACCATCCTTTATTGTCATGCCTCCTTTACATATGGCCTCCAGATTATTCCATTTATTTGCAGCTTTCCCCCATATTAAATGGAAGTGTAGATAGGTGACATTTGAAGTTTGCTGAGTTTGGTCTTAAATGAGCCTTCAAAGGAATGTCAGAGCTATCATTTGATTTGACTCCTCACCTCCAGGCTTGCCCAGGTTCTGTATGTGACTTGTAAAGGTAAATGTGTCTTCACTTTGCAGTTCCTGGACTTCTACTCCCTGGATTTCCTAGCTCCATATTACACTGAGGGGAGCTGCTGCTTGGGGAAGACAAATGTCATTTTTATGATTAATCCAGACTTTGGGAACCAGTCCCAGAGGGAGGACTCAGAGCTGAGTCCACTCTTCTGAGCTGTGTTTCTCCACTTGATCTGGATTTGTGGCCATTCAAAGCCACATACCATGGCCTCCCTTACAGCAGACCAATTATACTGCAGGCTGTTGGAATGTGGTCATTTGACCACATGGTGGCACTTCATGCCTAGTAATTCTGCTGGTCCTCTTTCCATAGCCCTTAAGGTTTGAAATTCAAACAGAAAGGGAAAGAAGTAGGCCCTCTTAGAATGGCCCAGATACCATTGCCAGGAAACACCAAGTTCAATGAGGAAAAGCCTCAGCTTTTGCTGTTTTCCTCAGCTCTCAGGGAAAGGCTCTGGCCCTAAATGGGAAGACCCAGAGTTCCACACTCAGAGCCCATTTTCCAGGGTTCCCCTCTACCCCCACAACATTGCACTAACTCCAGGCCCAAAGTAAAACGTCATCTACCAGTGTGGCAGATGAAAGAAAGGGAGCCCCCATGGGCCACAGTTTGACTTTCTGGGAAAAAGATTTTTCTGAAGATACCACCTGACTTCAAGACAGGCCTCAGTTTCTGAAAAAAGGACAAAGATTTTAATTCTTTTCTTTGAGGTTACAGAGATTTGGGCCTGAATTTGAATACCAACTTCGACATTAACTGGTTTTGGAGCCTCAAAAAAGCTACTTAACTTTCTCTGTATCTCACTGTCTCCTTTAAAGGGAGTTAACGATAACAGGACCTACTTTATAGGATCGTGGTAAGGATGAAATAATATTATGTGGAATCAAATGACTCTGCCGATATTCCAGTTATTGATCTATAAGGACAGCGATTTCATGTAGTTCATGCTACAGTACTTTGTGCCAGGCACATAGTGAAACTTGGTAGAAGTGTGGTATTATTATCGCAGCTTGCATGACAAGAGGACAATAAACACTTATTGTGAACATTTAGAAACTAAACCATGACAAATGAAAATAAAAGCACTGCATACAAGTACTTGTGGGAGGCAGCAAAGTAGTCCTAAGAGGGAAGTTCATAGCAGTAAACACCCAGATCAAGAAGCAAGAAAGAGACCAAGTAAACAAAAAGAAGAACGCACTGAGCCTAAGGTTAGCAGAAAAAAAATGTAAGTAATAAAGATTAGACCAGAAATAAATGAAATATAAAATGGGAAAAAAGTAGAAAAGATTAACCAAACTACAAATTGGTTCTTTGAAAAGATAGACAAAATTGACAAAGCCTTAGTTAGACTAACCAAGGGGAAAAAAAGAAAGGGGTCCAATAAAATTCTAAATGCAACTAGAGACATTACAATCAATACCACAGAAATCCAAAGGGTCATAAGAGACTATACAAATAACTATATACTAACAAACTAGACAACCTAGAAGAAATGGAAAAATTCCTAGAAATACACAACTTAACTAAGACTGAAAAAAAGAAAGGAAGAAATAGAGAATCTAAATAGCCTTATTAGTAAGGCAATTAAATTAGTAATAAAATTCTTGTAATGGAGAAAAGCCCAGGACCCAATGGCTTCACTGGTTAATTCTACCAAACATCTAAAGTAAAATTAACAGCAATCCTTTTCAAACTCTTCTAAAATATTGGAGAGGAGGGCACATATTCAAACTCATTTTATGAGGCCAGCACCATCCTGATACCAAAAAAGGACATCATTAGAAAAAAAATACTACAGGCCAATATCCATGATATATATGAATACAAAAATCACCAATAAAATATTGGCAATCTTAATTCTGCAACACATTAAAGGATCATACACCATGATTAAGACAGATTGATTCCTGGCATGCACATATTCAACATGTGCAAATTAACATGATACATCACATTAGCAGAATGAAAGAAAAGAATTATATAATCATCTCAATAGACACAGGAGAAGCATTTGAAAAATTCAACATCCATTCATGACAAAAATCTCTTAACAAATTAGGACAGGAGGAATATATTTCAACATAATAATGGAAATATATAGGAAACACAGCTAACATCATACTCAGTGGTTAGAAGCTAAAAACCTCTCTTTTAAGATCAGAAACAAAACAAGGATGCCCACTCTCAACACTCTTTTTCAACACAGTAGTGAACATCCTAGCCACAGCAATCAGGTAAGATAAAGAAATGACAGGTAAAAATGAGTAAATAAAATAATAAGTATTAGAAAATTATAAAAAGATAAAAGGAAATAAAAGGTATTAGAATTGGAAAGGAAGAAGTAAAATTCTATTTGCAGATGATATTTTATATACAGAAAATTTCAGACTCAACTAAAAATCTATTCGATTTAACAAATGGATTCAGTAAAGTCATAGGATATAAAACTAGCATACAAATGTCAGTAGCATTTCTATACACCAACAAATGTTCTGAAAAAGAAATCAATTCATTTCATTTACAAAAGCACCAAAAAATAATAAAACATATAGGAATAAATTGAAAGAAATAAAAGATCTCTACTCTGAACACTATGACACTGATAAAAGAAATCAAAGAAGAAATAAATGGGAAGATTTCCTGTCTTCATGGATTGGAAGAATTAATATTGTAAAAATGTGAGTACTGCCAAAAGCTATCTGTAGATTCAGTGAAATCCTTACCAAGATTCCAATGACAATTTTTTTTATAGGAGGAGAAAAAAAATGCTCCTAAAACTTAATGGAACCATGAAAAACCCCAAATAGCTAAAGAAATCCCAAGAAAGAAAAGCAAAATAGGAGACATCATATTTACTGATTTCAAGCTATACTATAAAGCTATAGTCATCAAAACAGCATGTTATTGGTATAAAAATTGACAAACCCATGAAACAGAACCAAGAGCCCAGAAATAAACCCAAGCATCTATATAGTCAACTAATATTTGACAGGGAGCCAAGAGTACTTAATGGAGAAAAGACAGGCTCTTCTATAAAGAGTGCTGGGATAATTGGATATTCACATGTACAGGGGTGAAATTGGAGTCACATATCACACCACCCACAAAAATTCACTCAAATGGATTGAAGACTTATATGTAAGACCTGAAATCATGAAACTCCTAGAAGAAAACATGGGAACAAAGCACCTTGACCTGGGTCTTGGTGATAATGTTTTTAGATATGACACCTAAAACACTTAAACATAAGCAACAAAATAAAAAATTAACAAGAGAAACTACATCAAACTAAAAATCTTCTGCACGGCAAAAGGAGTTACCAACCAAGTGAAAAGACAACTACAGAATGGGAAAAATATTTGCAAACTATACATCTGATAAAGGGTTAGTATCCAAAATATATAAAGAATTCATACAACTTAATAGGAAAAAATCCAAACAATCCAATTAAAAAATGGGCAAAGGATCTGAATAGACATTTTGCCAAAGAAGATGTATAAAAGGTCAACAAGTACATGAAAAGATAAAAGGTCAACAAGTACATGAAAAGATGCTGAACATCACTAAGCAACAGGGAAATGCAAATTAAAAACAGCATTTCATGTCTGTTAGAATGGCTATTACCAAGAAGACAGGGTGATAAATGTTGGTGAGGACGAGGCTAATGGGAACCCCCCATGCACTGTTGGTGAGGTTGTACACTGGTGCAGTTGCTGTGGAAAACAGTATGGAGAGTCCTTAAAAAATTAAAAATAAAAATACCAAATCACCCAGCAACTCCATTTCTGGGAATATATCCAATGAATATGAGAACAATAACTTGAAAAAATAGCTGATCACCCTCCCCCTTCTGCCCGATCTAGCAGCATTATTTACAATGTCCAAGTCATGGAAACAACCTAAGTGTCCATCAATGGATGAGAGGGTAAAGAAGTTGTGGTGTAGACACACACACACACACACATATACACAAAGGAGTATTACTCAGACATTAAAAACAAGGAAATCCTAACATTTGCAAAAAATAGATGGACCCAATATGGCATTAAGGTATGTGAAATAAGTCAGACAAAGAAAGACAAATACTGTGTGATTTCACATATATGTAAAGTCTTAAAAGAAAAAAAAAACTCATGGAAAAATAGATCAGACTCTGAGTACCAGAAGTGGGGGGTGGAAGGAGGTAAAACTGGAAGAAGGTGGTCAAGAGGTACAAATTCCAGTTACAAGATAAATAAGCCCCAGGGATACAATGTACACCGTGATGACTGTAGCTAACACAGCTGTGTGGTATACAGGGAAGTTGTTATCCTGCAAGTTCTCACCACGAGAAGAAAACTTTTCTCCTTTTTTGTTCTTCCTTTTCCTTTTATTGTATCTCTGTGAGAAGCGGATATTAGCTGACCCTGCTGTGGTGGTCGTTTCAGATGATAGGTAAATCATACCATCACGCTGTGCACCTTCAATTTCTATACTGATGTGTGCCAATTATTCCCCAATAAAGCTGCCAAAAGCATTTTTTTAAAAATCACCTTGTCTTCCAGAATTTTTTCCCTGAAGATTTTTACTGCTAAGTGACCCTGTTGTGGCCGTATGCTAAAGTTCCAAATATGAAAATATGCCTGACAGAAATCTGGCTCTAATTCACAGCCCTTCCTGTAGCCAAGTAATCTCTACCTCAACCCATCTTTCAATGAGATATTAGTCCCATTAGGAGGAAATCAAGGCCAACCTGGCAGCACCCAAGGGCGAGTAAAGGAAAGTGGTGCAGAATTCGCCCCTCCAAGAGGGCACCCTATACCTTGGGCAGAAAGTGAAGTTCCTCCTTGGTCTCTCTGATGCACTCACATCAAGTTCATCTCTTCTAGGTTTCAGTGCCTCTTAGCAAGCCAGGTGAGTACTAGCTATTACCAGTTTCTTCCTCTTGGGCTCATGCAAAGTAAGGCAGCTACACTCCTAGAAATGCAAAAACAAACAAATATCAGATAATGGTGATATTTTATCAGAGAAAATCTTCTTCCCACATCCTCTTTCCTTGGCCTCTTGCATTTCTTTCCTCAAACTATACAGACTGGTCTAGTTAACTCCCTATGGTATCTCACCTTCCCTTATCATGTGCAAAATGAAAATTTGTGTTTCTTATTACACACAAGACACAGACTGTCGACCACAAGAGATGAGAGGTACCTTATAGGATCTCATTACGTATCACAGAAAATGGATAAAGCGGCATGCGCTTACAGACATATGTCTAATTTGGGGAATGAGTGTCTTCAATGCACAAAATGTGGACTAAAAGTTAAGAAGCCAGATACAGAAGAGAACATGCTGTGTGATTTCATTTATATGAAGTTCTGAAGTTCAAGGACCAGCACAACTAATCTACAGGGATTATCAGAACAGTAATTGGGGGTGCTGGGGCTCACTAAGAAGGTATGAGGTATGTGATGATGGAGATAGTTTCTTTTTATCTCGATGGGAGTCTGTGAACTACACAGGTGTAGACACTTGTCAAAGCTCATAGAACTGCACACTGAAGACCAAAAGAAACAGCAGTGAAAAATGGCCCCCAGAACGACAATGACAGGGTAGGAGGCTCCTTTTGTCATGGAAGAGAGAAGGGAGTTTCCATATATGGGAAGTTCCTCACTAGGCTGCTGATGCAATTGAAAAACATATAAAATATCAGCCAACTTTCCAGACAGTTTCAAAATCCAGAGACGTTTTTCTCCACGTGCACACTGCCTATGTCTTTTCAAATGTTTACAGAGTATTTACAAAAAGTAGTCCTTTGGGTGGCAGTTGTAATTAGGAAAACTGGCAGTGAAAATTAACACATACCATAAAAGAGAGGTAATTGCTTCGCTGACATATACAATATTATCATCAAATGGTGTTCGCCAAGGAATCCAATTGGTCCATACGAGCTCAATCTCGTTGTTCTAGGAAAGATCGCCCCTTCCTTATTACCCTGACACAGCCCACGAATGATATGCCATATGGTACTTAACATCAGAATCAGAATGAGCTTGTGCTTTTTGTGTGAGATACTGAAATTTATTAGAAAATCAGAAAGCCTAATTTCCACCAAGTTCCTAAGACCTGCCATCTGCTGCGTGAGAAAGAAAATGGAGATTTTTTTTTAACCATTTACTTATTGTGAAATGTAAGAGTGCTGGCGTGTTTGAAAAAGCAGGGTTGAGGGCCGGGGGTGCAAACGAGAGAGCCAGAGCAAGCCCACTTGGCAGGGGAGAAAGAAGACTGTCAGCTGAATGGTGGCAGGGGCTTGGGAAGCATAATTATGGAAATCACCTATTCCAGAGCCTTTTTTTCTCTCCTGAGCACATGTTCCTTCCACACAGGAATAGCACAGAGAAAGGCCAGCTTTTGAGAATAAGCAGTCTCCATTTCAGAAAGGAAGGAGAAGGGTCTTAAATAAGTACCCGTCTGTCTATTAGGTCTTTCCATGGAGGGGGTGGTGTGAGGAAGACAGGAGGAGGGCGACAGAAAGGGAGCCAAAAAAGCCTAATGGGTGGGGAGGCAAGGAGAGCTTTCTAAGGGGGATGCAGAAAGAGGGAGGGGCAAGATGGGAGAGGGGAGTGGGGAAGGAGAGCCTACTGAGAGCGGAGAAATCTTCCAACGTCATTTGGAATTTGACTGTATGTGTTGGGTGTTGGGAGTATGAAGATAAAGATGCTTTGTACTTTAAGGAGGGCATACCAGATGTCCGGGCATTCCTTTCAGAGGAGCGCCTCAGTGCCTGGCAGTAGGCTCATGAGATGCTGCTGACTATGTGTTACACCCATGTGGCTGTCCTACACCCTCTGCAGAGCAGAGCAGTGCAACCTCACGGGCTCACCCAACCCCTTGATCTTATGGTATTTATTTTTACTCTTATTTTCACATCAAAGCTGGCATGTCAGTAGGAACTGCTGTCAGCAATATTCTCTGGACATGGTTGGTGACTGGGTTTCTCACCTGTGATGAAGACACTGGGAAAATAGACCCCCTAGGAAATAGGTTACCAGAGCCTGAACGGAGGGAGGATGGGGAGGAAAGTAAGGCTTTAAGGCACCAGGGAATCTCACATTATATTAGAGAGTCAAGTTCTGGTCAAGGCAGGCCATTTTTGGACCTCATCCAAGGAGGTTTAATTAAAGAAGAACTAACACGACCTCTCCAAAGGCAATTCCATCTGCAAGGCAGCCTTCCAGCAGGATCCCAGGGGCATCCTGAAAGTCAGGTTCAGGGTTCTAAGAGTGCTCTGGGGCCCAGGGTCCGATGGCCAGCTACTCAGAATGCATCTCCATCTCAGGCTCTATATTCCATAGGTGCTCACCATGGTGACACCACACAGACAGATGACTGAGATCTGTCGCATGAAAGGATGAACAACTTAGCAATAGCCTCCTGGGCTTCAAGAATCCTGGCCTCCCATTTAGGCCAAGCTAGGAAAGAATGCGTCATAGAGAATTTGATGCCAACCTCTCTGTGGGGGAATTGAGTGGGAGAGGGAGCCAAGTGAGGTTTTGAATTTGCAGCAAGATTAGGTGGGAAGCAAAAACAAGTCCCGGAGTTCAGCATGATGAGGATGTGCTCACCCTGGGAGTCTTCTCCCCCACGAGGGGAGCAGACCGGTGAGGGCTGCCGCTACCCCCTGGGGACTCTGCAGGGCTCACCTGGCCCCAGGCCCTGGGGGCCCCAAGCTGTTGTTGTGTTGGTACCTCTGGGAAAAGTTCAAGTTTCAGGCCGAACCCCCAAGGAATCAGTAATGGGGTTATGCACCTCTAGGGGAACCTGGCAGCGGGTCCCATGTGTTAGCTGGTGGGGGCAGCCTTACTGCCTGCTCCCTTGGTGAATGAGGACTCAGCAGTTAGCTCCTTGCCCAAGGGCCCAGGAACAGCTCCTGATTTCCCTGTGGACGCCCAGGCGCTATAATACAGGCTTCAGAAAAGGCCAGCAATTCTTTTGAAAGATCGGGGCTGGCCGCTAAGTCACGAGCTTGGTGCTCCCCCACGACTGCCTTTGCCTGAAGGCAGCTTCCGCAGCAACATGGTAAGGCCCCCTCAGCATCCTTCACCCTAATTTCCCCTCGGCTTCCATTTGTTGAACAGCTGTTGCTCAAAGCACATATTATCTAAGAAAAATGGCTATCATTTCCTGAGTGTTTACTATGTGTTAAATGCCTCACACCTATGTTCTCATTTAATCCTTACTACAACCCAGTGAGGAAGGGGCCACTGGTCATCCCCATTTCCCAGGTGAAACAACTGAGGATGAATGAGATTTGGTGAAGGTCCAGGGTCAAGCAGCTGGTAAAATGTGGAGTTGGCTATCAAGCTGGGTAGCTGGAATCATTACTCTATAACCCTAAGAATCGTACTACAAAAGAGTAAGCACTATTATTTCACTTTAGCTCTTAAGCAAACCGGACTCAGAGAGGTTAGGTAATTTACCCAAAGCCACAGAACTATAAGGCACAGAGACAGAAAGCCATCTGGCTCCAGAATGCAAGCTGTCTCCTCCAAGCTGCACCCCCTCTCTGGGCTGAGGCTGTATTATATGATGGGGTTCCACCCCCCAGCCAACAGATAGCGACCCAGGGAGCTAGACTGGATACGGAACAGCAAAGAGATTTTTACAGGAGAAACACTTAGCTAAACTTAACATTTTCTGGCTTTAAAAAAAAAACAAAAGGAAACTATTACTTCTTTTGAACACTGATGTTTCTTAAAGGTACCATAGCTACTATCCCTCAAAAGATTTGGATGCTGCCAGCCAAGGAGTGTTCCTACCTGCTTGATAATCAAACTAGTTTAATGGTGCCAGTGCCAGAGTGTAAGAGAATCAGGGTGCTATTCGTCATTCTTGCCCATTCGAATCAGGCCCTCAAATGTATAAAGAGTATGTCTTAGTAAGAATCCCTGCGACCTGGTGGTGAAAAGCAAATGCAAAAGCAAAATACAAAAGACCTCCGATGTGTCCAGAACCAGCCTGTCAGTTGCCTCTTTTTGGTCTCTCTAGGGGCAGAGAAAGTCCCCTGATTGTAGCATTTAGGAGAAAGTCACATTTATAACTAGCAGAGGGTGAGGGGGCGGCTCTGTGGCCTAAATGCTCAGAGCCCCCAAATAACTATCTATGCCACTGGCTTCAGAGACCATCGAATGCCAGAGACCAGGTATTGGAGTGCATGTCCCACTGACCCTAGAGTCATTAAAATTTGAGATACATTATCCCATGTGGTTGTAACCCGCCAGCAGACCTCTAGGTCCCCCCATGCCTAGGTTTCCTTTGTCATACGCTAGGAGGTTTAGGCAGCAGGCAAGATATTTTCATTGGCCTCTGCACTCTTTTGCAAACATTGCTAGGATAAACAGTTGCTATCTTTGTTAACATTGAATTAATTTTAAATTCCTGGAGGTATTTAAAAATTTTTATGCTTTCAAACTCCAGGCTTTAATTCAGTACTTCCTTTTTTTTTCAATAAGTAGTCCTTAAATACGTACTCTGTGCCAGGTGCCATCTTGGTACTTTAGTTGACATAAAGATAAATTATACCTAGACCCCGAGGAACTTATAATTTAGCAAAGGAGAGGGGTAAATAAATGTAAAAATGATGTGTGTGTATATGGGTTGATAGATATGTAGACAGATAAATAAGAAATATATATGTGCACACGTGATATGACATGACACAACATAACATGACATAACAACCCTGTGGTGATGAGGACATGGAGGGTCCAGCAGTGATCCTGGGACATGGGGAATGCCAGCCACTATCTGATGGGGGAAGAGGAACTGGTTCTGGAGACAAGGCAACAATGGAGCCAAGACACTGAGCCTAAGGGGAGGAAACACTATCAGAGAAGTGCCATTCGTATTTGGGGAGAAGAGAAAGGCATTTTGGGTAAGCCTTAGGCAGCTGTGGTAGGGATAATGGAAACATAAATTCAGAGACTTCTAGTGAGTGCTTTGAATGCCAGGGTACAGTGTGGTGTTGTAATGAGTCACTTGTGGGGGGACAGGCAGAGCCAGGAAGAGATGGAGTGAAGGGAAGAGACTGCAGTTTGATGTGGAACTGGAAACACAGCCAAGCGGGGTGCCCATTCTGTTTCCAGAGAGAGCTGTCAGAGCTCAGACTGTCAGAGCTCAGACTCCTCTCCTTCTTGTTGGACTGGCCTCTTTCCCTTTAAGAAATCCCCATATATAAACATCCAAACTTATAAGTCTTGAGCCTGATATTTGTGAGAGAGAAGGATTCTTTATTTTATGAAGATTTTTTTTTTAATGGAGTTCCCTTAAGGTTTTCAAATACGATCCAGTCACCACAGCCCTTAGTTTAGGTGTCCCCATGCCATGGAGATGGGTGGCCTACATGGGCTGCACTACCCTTCACCAGGCAGACGTATTCATAAGCCCTTTTTTATATAAGAACTTTTCCCTTATGAGAAGAAGGAAAAAAGGAAGATCACAGATTAAGGGGCACACCAGGCAGAAAACTCTGTTAATCCCATTGCTCTTTCTTTGTTATCGTTTTTTTCTCCCTTTATTTTCCTTCACATTTTATATCTTCCTCCACAAACACACCCATTCCTGACTTATATTTATAAAGAAAATTGTCTTTTCACTGCCTTTTTGACATGATATGGCATGCATGCCCTTCCTCATCCCCCAACCCCAGGCCCCTGTTGTGTTTTTGAACTTTTTGTTCTAACCAAAGGATTCCCTATTTTGAGAGAAGATTACACAAAACCTCTTTTTTTTTTTTTTAATTTAACCCCAAGTTAGGTAACATATACAAGAAACCTCTTCTGATTCTAGTCTGGTTTCAAATTTAGCTCCTAGGTTTTCTCTATGGAAATGACTTTCCTCTAAGTTGAGAGAAGAAGCGTAACTAACAAATAAGTAAACTCAGAAGAAACAGAGAAAAGGTTTAATTCATCTCCTCCAGAAGATGCCTTTGTACTTGTCCTAAAAGACACTGTTCAGATGTCTATGACTGGGGATTTCATGCTTCATTATCCTTATTTTCCCTCTCATTCTGTGTTCTAGTATGGCTTTATCAACACCTGTCTTCAGTCTCTTGTGATAGAGAAATTTGGTGAAGAGACCTGGGAAAAACTGAAGTAAGTATATTAAAGGAAAGACGGAGAATCCCTTGGGGATAAGCCTCCAGTGTTTTGCAGGTTATGAGTTTTTACTAACCTTTTGATTAAGACGGTTGTTACTAGGAACATCAATTCAAGTACCTGAAACATACCAACTAGATGCAGGAAAATTCTGCTATACCATTAAGGAAGGTATCAGCCTTAATTATTAAACTCAGCTTTAAAACTGAGTCCCCATGTGAATAATTATTCTACCTTTAATTTCATGAATGAATTCTTATTTCCTCTTTTTGATCATGGAAGAGAAAGCAACTACATTATTTCCATTGCACATAAATGGAGCTGTTGAAATCCCACAGGAGAGAGGTAACCCTTTTGAGTTTAGCAAGAATCCTTGTATACATATTCTTTAGTTACCTGTTACAGTGTTTTCTCTCTGCCTCCACCCAGTAAAGGCTGAACACGGTTAATTACATCTCCATGTGGTCTCCTGTCTGATTCCTATAACCTTGTACTCTCTGTCTGCCTTCTTGGAGGCTCCCAGCCTTAAAATGTTAGAGGATTGAGCTGAAAGGTCTCTTAGATCTCCTGGTTCTGTGAATAGAGAAGAGAAAAACATATGGAAAAATGATTGGCTTCCTCGATTAATTAATGGCATGCAAATTGAAACAATTTGGCATTGCTTTGTCTATTAAATCTACAAAACGCTGAAATGATAATAACCAATTCTGGTTAAGATGCAGCAACATAGGTAATTGCTGAGAGCAATGTGAGTCAGTGCAGGCCTTTTGGAAAGCAATTTGACGACATGCGCCAGAAGCTGGGAAAATGATGAAATCCTCTAGAGCAGTAATTTCATTCTTGAGAATTTATTCTTGTGAATCTGGTCCCTTAGAAACAAACATATCTACACACACACACACACACACACACACACACACACACACACAGATGTAACGTAGCCCTATATTTATAAATAATAAAAGAAAAAATGTCTTTAGCTTTCAAAAACAAACCAACAGACAAATGGAATAGCAAGAAATACGCATCATCATCTGTGATGTTTGCAAAGATTATGAAGCAACGTGTAAAATTTTATGATAATATTAAGTCACAAAGGCAAAAAACCAAAACAACCACAACACAAAACAAAAAACCCCTACAAGATACAAACTTCCATAGTTATTAGATAAATCACAAAAATGATGAAAAAAGAGAAAGACCATACGAGTAATGGACAGTAATTGAACTAGAAAAATGATGTGTTGGATGACTTTTTGGCATAATAACTATTTCTCAAATTTTCTATACTCTTTTCATTGCTTTTGTAATGTCAAAACAGCTTGAAATGCTTAGTGCACACATTCCCTCAACCCCTTCCTATTTCCATTTTACAAATAAAATAATTAGAGCC
>NC_043703.1:59167815-59170014 GCF_006229205.1 Suricata suricatta | reverse complement strand
GGCAATTAAAAAGAATGCTGTCTTGCCATTTGCAACAACATGGATGGAACGAGAGTGTATTATGCTAAGCAAAATCAGTCAGAGAAAGACAAATATCATGATTCCCCTCATATGTGGAATTTAAGAAACAAAACAGATGAACATAAAGGAAGGAAAGCAAAAATAATATCAAAACAGAGGAGACAAACGATAAGAGACTCGTAGGGAACCAACTGAGTGTTGCTGGTGGGGTGTTGGGTGGAGGGATGGGATAAATGCGCAAGGGGCAATAAAGAGGGCACTCGCTTGGGTGAGCAGTGGGTGTTATTTGTAAGTGATGAATCATTATTACACTATATGTTAACTAACATGGATTTAAGTTTTAAAGAAAGAACCCACAACAACAGATAGAAACCATTTAGCCCCATTCACATCTCTCCTAAATTGATTAGTTTCAGCTTGATAATCATTCATCTAACCATTCATTTATTCCTCTTTCATTCATGCATACATAAATCATGCAGGCATCCATCCCTTTTCCATGCACTTGCTTCTACAGTGGAGAGAATATGCCACTCGTGCTGGCTTGATCCAGAACTTCTTCTCAGGGACCCTACCCTCTGAAGTCCACCTGATTGGGCCAGGTATGGGCTCCTGCCCAGTCAGCCCAGCAAATCCTCTGTCTCAGGTATCTGGAATTGAGACACTGAGAAACTGAGTCTATCAACCTCTTGAATTGAAAGGGCATATAGAAAATGGGGAGAAAAATTAAGAGATGTGAAGACAGGAAAACAGAGTAAACATAAAAAGATACATAGAGATGGAGAAAGGCTTACTGACCTTCCATTTCATCTGTGGTCTCTCTGGGCTTTCCACAGTTGAGCTCGGTGAATCCTACTAACTCTACCCTCTGACTCCTAACTGACTAATCTCATTAAACTTTAGCTCACAGTGAATTGCCGATCCCTGCAAGCAAAGTCCTGGACTGAGTTCCAGACTCTTCTCTATGTCAGTCCTCCCAATCTTCACAAGGGGATATGGTGAGTACCATTATTATCTCCTTCAGAAGTAAGGGCACCAAAACTCAAAGACCTCAGTAACCCATTGCAGTCAGAATAAAATTCCCACTCCTTTCTCTCTTAAACCACATGTATATTCTGATCCTTAACCATGTCTGCACTTCCGTCTCCTACCAGACTCTCGGTCATGATACTCCAGTCACAGTGAGTTTTTTTCCTGGGTCTCTAATTTGCCAAACCCAGTCCCACCTCAGGACCTCTGCACTTGCTCTTCTCTCTGCCTAGAACACAGTTATTTCCTTAACTTAAAGCTGGCCCCTTCCTGCCTTTCAGCTCAGATATCAACTCAGAGAGGCCTTTTCTGATCATCTCAGGGAAACTGATGTCTTCCATCCCTGGTCACTAACAAATACCATGTATTTTTACAGCACTTAGTATGATACTTGCTTATTGTCTTCCTCCAGTCCCATGCTGGAAAACACACTCCCAAAGAACAGAGCCTTCATGTGTTCCCTTCACCACTGTTCCCAGTGCCAGGAATTCGGTTTGGCACATACTAGGGGCTAAACAAATACTTGAATAAGTAAACTTGCCCATATCAAACAGCTAGTAAATGATACAGGCAAAATGTAAAGCTTGATCTGACTCCAAAGGCCTTACTCTTCCCAACCCATTGGCTGCTTCTCATTGTTAAGTCTTGATAAAGATTTTAGCCAGGAGGTTATAAAAGAGTGGTTCATAATTAGAAATCTATAAATCTAGGTTCTATGAAAGAGAAATAAACAATGCAGGCAAAGGAAGAAAAACATCTGTTTCTGATTATATCATATAAAATAAAATTTATGTCATAAAGTCTGGAGGCATACTTCATTTTACCTAATCATTCCTTCTTAAAATTTGTGTAGGAATTGATGGGCTTTTCTTTTTCAGCTAAAATTCTATTTTAAAAGCACCATGGAACTTGTTATTTAAATGTAGCCTGAAGCAAACCCTTTTGCACAGCAAATAATCTTGCCTTAATTTGCATTTTATAAGTTGAGTTTTCTGCACTATAGTTTTTCTTAATGAGTTCTAATATGATGCAATTTTTATTGCTGGTTGAGTTTGTTAGATAGCCTTTGCTTTGGGTTTAAAGATACATTCCCAATGTGATCACATAGGTGTCTAGAGCCATGTATGCAAATATATCCTCTGAGACTCA
>NC_043703.1:59146726-59167715 GCF_006229205.1 Suricata suricatta | reverse complement strand
GTAGATAAGACATCTTCTTTATCTATTCATCAGTCGATGGACATCTGGGCTCTTTCCATACTTTGGCTATTATTGATAATGCTGCTACAAACATTGGGGTACATGTGCCCCTTTGAAAAAGCACACCTGTATCCCTTGGATAAATACCTAGTAGTGCAATTGCTGGATCGTAGGGTAGTTCTATTTTTAATTTTTTGAGGAACCCCATACTGTTTTCCAGAGTGGCTGCCCCAGTTTGCATTCTCACCAGCAGTGCAAAAGAGATCCTCTTTCTCCGCATCCTCGCCAACATCTGTTGTTGCCCGAGTTGTTAATGTTAGCCATTCTGACAGGTGTGAGGTGGTGTGTCGTTGTGGTTTTGATTTGTATTTTCCTGATGATGAGTGATGTTGAGCGTCTGTTCATCTTTCCGAAGAAGTGTCTATTCATGTGTTTTGCCCATTTCTTCACTGGATTATTTGTTTTTTGGGTGTTGAGTTTGATAAGGTCTTTATAGATTTTGGATACTAACCCTTTATCTGATATGTCATTTGCAAATACCTCCTCCCATTCTGTTGGTTGCCTTTTAGTTTTGCTGATTGTTTCCTTCACTGTGCAGAAGGCTTTTATCTTGATGAGGTCCCAATAGTTCATTTTTGCTTTTGTTTCCCTTGCCTCCAGAGACGTGTCAAGTAATAAGTTGCTGTGGCCGAGGTCAGAGAGGTTTTTACCTGCTTTCTCCTCTAGCATTTTGATGGCTTCCTGTCTTACACTTAGGTACTTCATTCATTTTGAGTTTATTTTGGGGTATGGTATAGGAAAGTGGTCCACGTTCATTCTTCTGCATGTCGCTGTCCAGTCTTCCCAGCACCATTTGTGAAGAGACTGTCTTTTTTTCCATTGGATATTCTTTCCTGCTTTGTCAAAGATTAGTTGGTTGTACGTTTGTGCATGCATTTCTGGGTTCTCTATTCTGTTCCACTGCTCTAAGTGTCTGTTTTTATGCCAGTCCCACACCTTCTTGATGATTACAGCTTTGTAATACAGCTTGAAGTCCAGAATTGTGATGCCTCCAGCTTTGGTTTTCTGTTTCAAGATTGCTTTGGCTATTCAGTATCTTTTCTGATTCCATACAAATTTTAGGATTGTTTTTTCTAGCTCTGTGAGGAATGCTGGTGTTATTTTAATAGGGATTGCTTTATTTATAATTTCATATTCCTTTTATTTTTATTATTTTTAAAAGGAGAATCTCCAAATTACATAAACTTCAGGCCTTATAATATCTGTTTCTACTCCTGCTAAATTTATCTTCCATATATTCACACTAAAGAAAAATATTTTTAAGCTTTACTTTTGATGGCCTTTATTAGAAAATCAATGTCTAGTTTATATATGTAACAATATGGTATTAAATATTTTACACCCTCAAATATTCAATACTTTGGGAGGGAGTAAGTCTCCCTACTGAGACATACTAAAGAGATTGATTTCTCAAGGCCTTTGTGATTCTTATGACATGATTTTAGGCAGCCAGATAAATCAGCAAACACACTCATGGTCAGGAACAGAGTGAGAGTGGGGAGACAGGCAAAATTCCTCAATTAACGTTAAAACATAGAAATTGTCTGTTTTTGGCTACTTTTTAACCAGACCTTATTTATGAGAAAAGCAAAGAAGATGGAAGTAGTGGGTGAGGCTTAGTGAGTCCATGGGGTAAAGGTGGTTTAGCAGAAGGGGGATGACAGGAGCCCTCCTGATTGTTTGTGGCATTAATTGTTTTTCTGTGCATCTGAAAGGATCTGTTTGTTTGTTTTCAAGTGTTTGTTTATTTTAAGGTAGGGGAGGAGGCACAGAGAGGGAAAGAGAGAATCCTAAGCAGCCTCCACGCTGTCAGCATGGAGCCTGATGTGAGGCTCAAACTCATGAACTGTGAGATCATGACCTAAGCCAAAATCATGAGTTGGACACTCAATCAACTGAGACACCCAGATACCCCTGAACAGATGTTTTTTAAGATGTTAGAATGTCAGGTGCTTTTTTTATTTAGTAAGAACAACATCCCAAAAATGTAGAGACAGGGGTCCTTGAACATTTTAGCTCTTAGAGCTCTTAGGGATTCTGATGAATACCATGCACACTTTCCCCAGAAAATACATGTAGACACATGTGCATTTTTTCAAAGATGATTTTAAATGTACTCAGACTCTTTCAAGCTCATCCATGAGCCTCTAGTTAAGAACTCACAGCATACTTCTCAGTAGATGCAGAAAGGGCATTTGACAAAAGATAGCATCCTTTTTTGATAAAAGCCCTCAAGAAAGTAAGGATAAAAGGATCATACTTCAAGTTCATAAAGGCCATATACAAAAGACCCACAGCTAATATCATCCTCAATGGGGAAAAATACGGCTTTCCCCCAAGGTCAGGAACACAAGTATGTCCACTCTCACCACTGTTATTCAACATAGTGTTGAAAGTCCTAGCCTCAGCAATCAGCCAACACAAAGAAAGAAAGGGCATCAAAACTGGCAGGGAGAAAGTAAAATTTTCACTCTTTATAGACATGATACTCTAGAAGGAAACCCAAGAAATCCATGAAAATTCTGTTAGAACTGATCCATGAATTCAGCAAGGTCACAGGATATAAAATCAATGTACACAAATCAGTTGCATTTTTATACACCAATAATAAAGCAGCAGAAAAAAGAAATCAAGGAATTGAAGCCATTTACAATTGCACCAAAAACCATAAAATACCTAGGAATAAACCTAACTAAAGAAGTGAAAAATCTATACACTGAAAACTATAGAAAGCTTTTGAAAGAAATTGAAGAAGACACCAAAAAAAAATTGAGGAAATATTCTATGCTCATGGATTGGAAGAACAAATTTTGTTAAAATGTTGATACTATGCAGTCTACACTTTCAATGCAGTCCTTATCAGAATAACACCAGCATTCCTCACAGAGCTAGAAAAAACAATCCTAAAATTTGTATGGAATCAGAAAAGATACTGAATAGCCAAAGCAATCTTGAAACAGAAAACCAAAGCTGGAGGCATCACAATTCTGGACTTCAAGCTGTATTACAAAGCTGTAATCATCAAGAAGGTGTGGGACTGGCATAAAAACAGACACTTAGAGCAGTGGAACAGAATAGAGAACCCAGAAATGCATGCACAAACGTACAACCAACTAATCTTTGACAAAGCAGGAAAGAATATCCAATGGAAAAAAAGACAGTCTCTTCACAAATGGTGCTGGGAAGACTGGACAGCGACATGCGGAAGAATGAACGTGGACCACTTTCCTATACCATACCCCAAAATAAACTCAAAATGAATGAAGTACCTAAGTGTAAGACAGGAAGCCATCAAAATGCTAGAGGAGAAAGCAGGTAAAAACCTCTCTGACCTCGGCCACAGCAACTTATTACTTGACACGTCTCTGGAGGCAAGGGAAACAAAAGCAAAAATGAACTATTGGGACCTCATCAAGATAAAAGCCTTCTGCACAGTGAAGGAAACAATCAGCAAAACTAAAAGGCAACCAACAGAATGGGAGGAGGTATTTGCAAATGACATATCAGATAAAGGGTTAGTATCCAAAATCTATAAAGACCTTATCAAACTCAACACCCAAAAAACAAATAATCCAGTGAAGAAATGGGCAAAACACATGAATAGACACTTCTTCGGAAAGATGAACAGACGCTCAACATCACTCATCATCAGGAAAATACAAATCAAAACCACAACGACACACCACCTCACACCTGTCAGAATGGCTAACATTAACAACTCGGGCAACAACAGATGTTGGCGAGGATGCGGAGAAAGAGGATCTCTTTTGCACTGCTGGTGAGAATGCAAACTGGGGCAGCCACTCTGGAAAACAGTATGGGGTTCCTCAAAAAATTAAAAATAGAACTACCCTACGATCCAGCAATTGCACTACTAGGTATTTATCCAAGGGATACAGGTGTGCTTTTTCAAAGGGGCACATGTACCCCAATGTTTGTAGCAGCATTATCAATAATAGCCAAAGTATGGAAAGAGCCCAGATGTCCATCGACTGATGAATAGATAAAGAAGATGTCTTATCTACGTACAATGGAGTATTACTTGGCAATTAAAAAGAATGCTGTCTTGCCATTTGCAACAACATGGATGGAACGAGAGTGTATTATGCTAAGCAAAATCAGTCAGAGAAAGACAAATATCATGATTCCCCTCATATGTGGAATTTAAGAAACAAAACAGATGAACATAAAGGAAGGAAAGCAAAAATAATATCAAAACAGGGAAGGGGACAAATCATAAGAGACTCTTAAATATAGAGAAGAAACAGAGGATTGCTCAGGAGGTTGTGGGAGGGGGGATTGACTAAATGGGCAAGGGACATTAAGGAATCTATTCCTGAAATCACCGTTGCACTATATGCTAACTTGGATGTAAATTAAAAAATAAATTTTAAAAATTATAAATAAAAATTTAGCTACAAAAGTGAATACTTATTTAGAATGAGAGTAAAAATTTAAAGCTGACAGATAACACGTTAACATGTGTTCAAAAGGTAACACATATTTATTAATACTATCATTAATTGTTGACCCACCTTTCTATTTTTCCCTGCATCTTTGGCTGCTTTTGGCTTAACTGTTCATATGACAATGATTTAATGAGATCATTTTCCATCAAGAGAACAAAATGAATGTTCCTCTAACATGGTCAGCTGAAAATTGTTTTTATTGTGTGTTACCTTTATTGATGGCTTAGATAAATTCCTTTCTGTACATCTGTAACTTTCTAGGCAGTTGCTCACCAGGTGTGCTTTCCTGATGGCAAGTTCTAAAAGAATTCCAGCCCTTTATCTACTTCTACATGTCTCACCTCTCTGCCCCCACCTTCCCACTGCTGTTTTAGGGAAGCTTCTCTCTGCAACAGGTGGTCCCCAATCAGGGAGCTCAAGCCTCTTTCAGATGCCTTTTTTTAGGGGTCACATTAAAGTCTGGATGTTTTTGAGTCTACCAGGAGGAGCTGGCTCTGGTGTCTGGCTGGCCTGCAGTTCCTCCAAGAGGGGTCTAGGACCACTATCAGGGCATATAGGATGGTCCTTCCACCACCTTCCCAGGCTTGGGGTGGCTCCAAACAAGGGAGGCTGGGCAGGGCTGCTTCTTCCCCAGAAACCTCAGCTTCCTTTGCTCCCAAAGCAAATCTGATTCACTCTGGGTTTAAATCAGAGGTTTTCAAACAATTTCAAAGGCTTAGGAAGCCTTTTTAATCTTAAAAACTATTGAAGATCCCAAGAGCTTTTATCTATTAGCCTTTACTATATTTGAAATACTGGGCATTAAACTTGAGAAGTTTAATATTTATTAATTTGCCTAAAAATAGCAATAATAAACCTATTACATGTGAACATACATATTTTTATGAAAAGTAACTATTACCCAAATAAAACAATTAGAAGAGAGACATTGCTTTACATTTTTTTGCAAATGTCTTCAATGGTTGACTTACTAGAAGATAGCTGGATTCTATTCTCTCTGCTCTATCTATTGGGATCTGTGTTTTCAGTGAAATATAGCAAGAAAATATAGACGTAGGAAGTACTTTTCAGATAATTGGGGAGGTTCTTCTAAACTTCACCAAAGCTCTGCCAGTGGTAGTTTCTCAAAGATGAGTTACAATGTTGAGTGTGAATCCTTTGGCCTCTGTTGTACTTTGAAATATCTTTCACCATCATTTTGTACTATCAGCATTAGTCAGTTGGAAAATATGAGCTGACAATGTTATGAATATCTTATGACTATTGCCCTAATGCAGTATATAATACCAAAATACATTCGTTAATGTCACTGCACTCTCATCATGGGAAGCTAATGAGCTCACAGTAGCAGATGCAAGTTTTCAAAATTCCAATTCTCATTTGAGAATTTGAGCTTTATCATTGGCAACAAATTCTGTCAGTTATTTTTTCTTGAAGTGAGATGTTAACTTTGTTCTGTTTTTTAAGAAAATGTCTGCCAAATATCCACTTCTGAGTCACCATGATCTGTCAGGGGTTCCTTCAAGTAGAAATGATGTCCCACGCAAATCATGAGAGACTATTGAATACTGAAAATGAACTGAGGACTGAAGGGGGAGGGGGGTGGGGGAAGGGGGTGATGGTCATGGAGGGGGGCACTTGTGGGGAAGAGCACTGGGTGTTATATAGAAACCAATTTGACAATAAAGTATTATAAATTAAAAAAAAAGAAATGATGTCCCATGAAAACAGTAGTTAATTTGGCTCACAAAGACCATCATAACAGTGCTTTTCCTTGAGCTGACCATCGTCCTTCCATATATAGGAGACATGCTTTCTGTGGATGTGCACTTCCCATCTTGTCATGTAGAACAAGATGTGTACTGAGGGCCGAGATTTAATAAAATTGATCAGTTCTGTTGCATCTTTTTAAAAGAAATGTTTATTTTTGAAAGAGTGCATGCACACAAGTGGGGGAGGGACAGAGAGCGAAGGAGACAGAGAATCTGAAGTAGGCTCCAGTCTCTGAACTGTCAGCCCAGAGCCCAACACTGGCTCGAACCCACAGACCATGAGACCACGACCTGAGCCGAAGCTGGATGTTTAAGTGAATGAGCCACCCAGGCACCCATTTTTATTGCATCTTTAAGGACAATTTGAAGTAAAACCAGATTTGTTTTTCTTTACCAGGAATGTGTGGTAGCGAAGAATATGAAAACTACTCAGTACAGTTTAGTGCCACTGCCTTGATTCATACTAAGGCACTAACAGATCTATCTACCAAATCACCAATGCTTTTGAACCAGTAGATAGTATTTTAACCAGAAAAAAGGGCAAACAATGTCTTAATTTAGTATGAAAATAGTTTTGACCTCATTGACCCTGAAAAGCTTCTTAGGGCTGCCCCAGGGGTTCCACAGAACATACTTTAAGAACCACTGGTTTAGGTGCCAGAGTCATTCTCAGTGAATCACATTGTATGTTGGTTGGGAAGAATGGAAGGCAGGGCAGACGAAAGTTGTACATCAAATTCTCCCTGGAAACACTGACCTAACCTAGTAGTCTCAGTAAAAATGAAGAAATGGAGGCACAGGAAGATTTGTTTCAAGTCATCCAGCTCGACTGTGGTAGGACCAGGATTCATTTTTAGGTCCCCTGACTCACACACAGTGGATATATGAGCCTCTATCAAGTTAGGTCTCTCACACTTTGTAAACCTTTTTTAACAACCTATCAGGCTCTTACTGTGTGCCAGGTATTAAAGATAGGAAGTCAAATGACGTTTTTCTGCTCTTTGGGGCCCACAGTCTTGGAAGCCTGTGCACAGGTAAATCAAAGGTTACAGTGCAGCCAGTGTTAAGATAGGTAAATAGTGGAGACTCAGGAGCGCAGAGGAGAGCTGCTGGAAACTGCAGCTCCTGATGACCAGAGTTGGTGATTTTGAGGCTGAGTTGGGAAGGAGGAACAAATGCTGGCTAGATAAGAGGGAGTGAGGCCCTTCTAGTTGGGGGAGAGACCATGGGAAGGATCTGGCACAATAAGTGATAGGAACTTTGAGCATCTTGAGGAATGAGTAGGGGAGGTGGCTGGAGGTGAGAGGTGGGGTGCGGGGGCTAGGCTCTGGAGAACTGTGTGTGTCAACCCAAAGACTCTTGCCTTCTTGTGACATTCTAGCTTGGCTAGAATGACAAGCTGGGGCTTTTTCTAAATATCAGGTGGTCATGACACCAGGACAGGCTGTGCGGCTCTCAAGGCCTCTTCTTTCCCAAGTTCACCTCAAGCCCCAAGTTTGTTATATGGATTCTCCACCTACCAGAAAGAGGCACTTGCAGGAGCCATTTCCAATGGCTTAGAATGGATCCCATTTTCTTGGCCTGAAACTTGCTACAATGTGCTATTTATTTTTCCTGTGGGCTTTATGGCTCACTCTGGACTCTCAGAAACCATTACATCAGTTGTGTAATGCTGAACAATGTAAGATCTATAATTTGGCATATGTGGCCTTGCCAGATTGAATCCTAGAAAGTATTTCTGAGCGGTGATTTCCAAGCCTTGGAGAGCCATCTGAGATGAGTGGTTAAATAAATAAGGATTTCCAGGCACAACCTCTAAGGCCCAGGAATCTGTATGTTTACTTTGATGCCCAAATTTTTCTGGAGTAGACTGCCGGGCCCTGGTGGCCTGCCCAGTTATTCCGGGTATCACTAGTTAAAATGAACTGAAGAGACACGTACATTTATTTTTTTTTAACATTTTTATTTATTTTTGAGTGAAAGAGAGAGAGAGCACAAGTGGGGGACAGACAGAGAGAAAGGGAGTCATAGAATCTGAAGCAGGCTCTAGTCTCCAAGCTGTCAGCACAGAACCCGACATAGGGCTCAAACTCACGAACCATGAGATCGTGACCTGCACGAAGTTGGACACTTAACCAACTGAGCCAGCCAGGTGCCCCAAGAGGCACGTACATTTAATGGCCCACTATTCCAGTTAAAGACTGATTCTTCAGATCTCCTGAATATGAGTATACGTGGCCACCGCTGCAGTTGGCATTTTTCACATTACATGAAATGTTCTCCTCATCGTGTGAGTTTGAAGTGGGAACTTACTTCATTTCCCACACTGCTTCTCCAACCCCCAGTCTTTTCAAAATGTTTTCCAATGGCCATTTTTCTCTCCTTCTTATAAGAGGTTTTGCCATCTCATTGGAAACTTAACAATTGGTTTATGTATTTATTTTTATTCTTGGTGAACAAATTATTTCAATATAGCGGTTTGAATGACTACATATGAAGTGCACACTGACTCTGAGGGAAGTGTGATATACAAGATCATGGAGATCAATAAACAAGGCTGACAATTCCTGTGTAATCATAACAGTCTGGGCATGTCTGGCATCCCAGAAACATGCAATATATATACAAACCAAATAAATATTTGACACTAACGCATTATCAGTTCAGCCTATAGGGAAGAAGAGGCTTCCAGATCCAGACAGAGATGGATGGGTGGGCCCACCAGAAGCCTGGGAGGTGCCACAGAGTTTGTTACATTTCCAAGGGTCTTGAATATGACATAATCCCTTGGGGGGGGGCCTTCTGAATAAATTATGACAACACATCAGGTTTAAATTTGGATCTTGCTCATGGTGTTTGTATTTTACTCATAGGCATGGAAGCAGGGTCCAAGGTTTCACAAAGGCCCACAGGTCCTGGGCAAGTAGATGGAGAATGGTGACATCATGGCAGAAAGCCCCCCCACCCCCCAAAGAGAGTAATGGTGGTTGGCAGCCTTTGTCTGTGCTGGGCCTCACATCCAGCTTCTCTGAACAGTTACATTTGATAATGCGTAGGAAGCACTGTACAGACATGGACCAAAATAGGAATCTTACAAGTGGAGCTTCTCATTCATAATGGTCAAGTGCCCCTGTAGGGCTGTTTGAGAAACTCTAGGAAATATGTGTGGAGTTAGGAGGGGAACATGGACTGAATTAAGAGGTTTGGGGCTCCTGGGTGGCTCAGTCAGTTAAGCATCCAACTTCAGCTTAGGCCATGATCTCACCGTTCATGAGTTCAAGTCCCGCACTGGGCTCTCTGCTGTCAGCAGGACTTCTGGTCCTCCATCTCCCTCTCTCTCTGCCTCTCCCCCACTCTTTCTGTCTCTCTCTCTCAAAATATTTAAATATTTTAAAAAACTTTTTAAAGATTTTTTAAAAAGGTTAAGCAACTCTGATTTTGCCAACCACCTCCTTTACTTTACCAGTAAGGATATCGAGGTACAAAGAGAGAAAGTCATTTTCCCTCAGAGCTCATTTGTATCGGAGATAGATTTGGAACCAGAGCTTCCTGTCCCGTGGTGGGGCCACCCTGACACAGGATACCATCTCTGTGCCCTTGTTTTATTACTGCAGCTCCTCCTTGCCTCTGTGTCATGCTGATTCTCTCCTTTCACTCCAGCTACCCTCTTTTATCCTCATCAATACTCCTGCCAGAAATGTGGGACAGGTATTATTTTCCCATTTAATAGTGAGAAAGGTGAAGTCCAGAAAGAAAAAGGAGAATCTAGCCCAGGGGGCATAAAGCTTTAGAAATGAATAATGATCTTCAAGTATTAGAGAGCTGGTATCTGGAGGTGACACCAGTGCCATGGGCATGTCCCCAGGGCGCAGATCCAAGACCGGTGAGTGGAGAGCTGCAGCGGCAAGTTCCCAGGGCTGTGTGGGCTTCAGAACCCAGGTGCCTCACATGTCAGCTAGGGGATGCTGGCAAGAGAACCTCTCTGAGCTTCAGTTTCCTCAACAGTAAGAGGGATGATCAGAAATAATCTGTCATCTCCATGGCCAAAAGCAGATGCCCAACAAACAGAAGGTATTACCAAGGGCTAGAGTAGGTTGTGGTTCAACATAAGAAAAGACTTTCTATCCAAGAGAGCAGTCTGTAAATGGAATGTGCTGCCTTGCAGAAGAGTGAGCTTCTTGGCACTGGAGGCCTTTAAGAAGAAACTAGAAGGCTCGCAGTCAGAGGCAGTATAGGATGGGAGAACTGGACAACTAGGAAATTTTATGCTTCTTCCGATGCCAAGATTCTGTGATGTGTTCTGGGATAAGCTCAAATGTCTTGTAGTCTTCTTGGTCCTTCAAACATTCCCTCTGCTGCCTTGGAGCTGATTCACTCTATCCAGAATGCTCATCTTTGTCTACCCATCCTTTAGTCTCTGTCAACCTCCCTTTCTCAGGGAAGTATTCCCAACCCCAGCCTCCTGAATTGGCTCAATAGCTAACTCCAGTTTAACTGTTCACACAAGGAGCGAGCCAAGAGCGTAACTCCCAGGTTAAGCCACTTTTTTTTTTTTTTACCAGTTTGGCTAGCTGTTGTAAGACTAAAGTCCATCAATAACTTCTAAAACATAGCTAACCATGTTGCAAAGCAGTGAGATTCTCAAGCAGCCATTTTACTTTAGAGAATGAGGTTCTGTGACCACAGAGCTCCATGTTTGCTAACACTTCTTAGGTTCTTAACATATGCTAACCGTAGTACCTCTTGCTGGGGGTTCAAAAATAAAAATAAATCACAATGCCCATGCTCAAGGAGCACAGTTTGGATGTGAAGACTAATAATATTGATATAAATTAGGGAAAACATCTAGCCTACCATGAATACTTGAGAAAGGAGCTCTTGTGTGAAGCTGGGGTCCAGGGAAGACTTCTTGGAGAGGATACCTAAATACTCCACTGCCTCCTCTTCCTTGTGTTCAAGAGCGTTACTGCTATATTGTATCTCGCTGGGTTACAAAGTGTACCCCTGAGGCAAAGCTCCAGTTGCTGGGTTTTTATTGCCTCATGGTTTATCTTTTAGAACTTCTGCAGAAGTGCAAGATGCCTTCATGACTTACACCGTGTATGATGACGTCATCACCATTAAGCTCATCCAAGAGGCCTGCAAGGTTCTCGGTAAGTCTGAAGAGGGCATTGTTTGGGTTTCTTAAGGCTGCTGTAACGAAGTACAATCAATTCTCATAATCCACAGTAGTTCTGTTCTAACTATCAGGGCAAAAGTTCCACGGTACTGATTTTGGGATTACAGGTACATTTTAGTGAGTGGATAAATTTGCAAATATGGAATCTGCAAAGAATGAGGATCAACTGTACCACAAATTGGACAGTCTAAAACAACAGGAATTTATTCTTTCATAGTTCAGGGGACTGGATGTCTAAAATCAAGGTGTCAGCAAGGCCATGCTACCTCTGGAGTCTCTAGGGAAGGATCCTTCTTCTGCCAGGTTCTGGTGGCCACAGGTGCTCCTTGGGAAAGCATAACTCCACTCTCTGCTTCCATCCTCATATGGCCATTTTCTCCCTGTGCCTATGTCTCTACATCTAAATTTCCCTCTTTTTTATAAGAATCCTGGTCCTATTGGATTTAGGGCCCACCCTAATCCAGTAATCTGTCCTTTCCGTTTTTTAATGTTTTTTATTTATTTTTGATATAGAGAGAGACAGAGCATGAGAGGGGGAGGGGCAGAGAGAGAAGGAGATATAGAACCGGAAGCAGGCTCCAGGCCCTGAGCTAGCTGTCAGCACAAAACCTGACGCGGGGCTCGAACCCACGAATGTGAGATCTGACCTGAGCCGAAGACGGAGGCTTAACCAACTAAGCCACCCAGCCCCCACTCCCCCACGTCCTTTCCATTTGAATAGCCTCTTACTGACATACATCTTGAGTGTCACTCTGAGTTTTATCATCTATACACTGCTGTCATGTTTGGCCTTGATGATGGCTTTGACAGAGGTAATAATTATTAAATGGATCATCACAATTAGCCCTGGGTATCAGGAGGAACAGCACGGAAAATCCTCTTATGCCAACCTCACTTGTGTTTATCTAGAAATGTTTTTCTCAGTGGTCTGTGAGAATAATAATATCTACCCCTCAGAGTTATTTTGAGGATTAAATGAAGTGAGATATGTGAAAATGTCAAATGTGATCTCTGGCATAATAATAAGCTCTCAAAATACATTTCCTTCTTTCCTTCCTTCCTCCTTTCTTCCCTCTTTCTGCATTAATTTCCCATTTCTAAAGAAGGTTACATTTGGAGGTTCCAAGTAGACATGGACTTTGAGGAGACACTTCGACTCAGTATACCCTCCTTTCCTTACCCTCCCTTCTCACCAACATGGAGCACACAGTGCACTGGGGCCTGGAGAGGAAGGGAGGCCAGCAGCCTCTGCTGCCCAGGCTCCAGGAAGCTTGTGCAGGAAGCAGAGAAAGTCCCCTGGCACCTTCAGGTTCTTTTATGGCCTCCCTCTTTTGGTCTCAGTTGAACTTCCTTTGCCTATTCCTGCCACCACTGTGGCTTTGGGTCGTGCTGAGGTGTCATCTAGGGACTATTGACGATGGACACTGTGCCATCATCCTCTCCTGGTACCCAAGACCCTGGGGCAGAATTTTTGGAAGTGTGAGTGAGGCTTGGGAGCTTCAGGCTGGTCCCTGTGCAGCCCACAGGGGTTCTGGCAGCAGGGGCTGTTGTGTGTCATGGAGTCTCTGAGGGCTCAGCAAGTGGGCCTTCTGTCCTCAGGACCTCCTCCACAGGGGGATACAGGGAAAAAGCCAGCCCCAAGCACACAATAACCAGCCCAGCGGATGTGCTTGAGAACACCCCAGGGCAGTTGGCTAACACTAAGCCCGCAGAGACAGGTGGCTTCTCCAGAACGCAGACATGTAATGTGCCTGTGTTGGGAGAGGCAATGAACTTATTTCTCTTTCCTCTGAATATTAAAGGGACTCTGATTAAAAAAATTGTGCCAGCTTTAACTCCATGCACCTGGATCCAATACAATAGGTTTCCCCCTTGTTTTCACCCGGCAATTTGACAGCCGTGTCTCTTCTCATGTTCCTGGTCATTTCCTGGATGCAGAAAACCTTTCAAGTATCTGCATCCGGGAGAAGCCCCAAGTCTCTGCAAAGCTGGGAGGGCGGGGGGTGGGGGGAAGTGTTTGAGGCTCAGGGAGCTGAGTGTGCATGACGAGCAGATCCTCTCTGTTAAGGAACTGTCCCCTGCTGCCCCTGGCTTATCTGGCTATTCTGGTCTGTCTTAGAGCCACAGGGCCAAGTAGGGGCCGACAAGGGCAGTTGGAGCTGGGAGGAATCCAGGCTACCACTGGTCCTGAACTTCCAAGCAGATGTTGGCTCCTGGTCACTTGCCATCCATACCTCCCAGTAGAATTAGACAAGGTTGTGTCTGAGACTGGACATAAGGTATAGGAATGAACTGCTCATTTGCTCCTTCATCTCCTGGAGCTTGGCCCAAGAACAGCAATGTCTCCTGGATGTTTTCTAAAGACAGTGCACAGCCTCCCCCTGCAGTGATCCTTGAAGGAAGGCAAAGGAAGTTGGCAGCACTCATGCTGCATCTAAGAATCACAGCTGAGCACCTGCCCCTCACTCCCCTTTTTAAAGAGGTTCACAGAGAGTTTTTATGACAAAAGATGGGCCAGGGCCTGGGCTATATCAGTAGCACCCAAGAAACCCAACTCTACCCTATCTGACCTGTTTTGGGGGGCTCCTTTGAGCCCTTTGCCTCTCCTAAAGTTGATGCCAACGGGAATTTAGGTGGAGCTTGGGCTATCAAAAACCGGGTGGAGTCAGGATTTCAGGAAGAGTGTGACCCCAGGGTATGTACTCTTCATAGCGCTGTGGGGCCCACCCTGGGCGGGGAGCCTGGAGACCTGCCTCCTAAACCCAGCTTACCTCCTGCCCATCACACAGCAGCCTGCCCGCGCCGGATTGAACCCCTCAGCCTTCTTGTTAAACACACCTGCCAAAAAGATTGTGTGGTTTATTTTCTTACACACCGCTTTTTAATATTTTAAAGTATGCAAATATGGTATTAAATACGCAGGCAGACCTCTTCCTTATTCTGATTTGCTCTACTCCACATATTCGAGGCCTGGCCCTCACACCATCCTGCGGGCCCCCAGGCAAGTCTGAGTGCTTACAATGGCCACCTTTCTCCCAGCTAAGGTCAGGAAAGCATCCAGTTACTTTTCTCCCACAGAAAGAATAAAAATCATGAGGTAGGAGTTCTGCACTGGCAGGGGACTCTAGACTTGAGCTGAAAAGCTAGAGTTTTGACAGATCTCAGGAAAGAAAAGAGCAATACAGCTTGAACTAGATGGTGGAAAAAAGCTCTCCGTCAGTCTTTTCTTGATTTGCTTTCAAGGGATCCCTGCAGCAGGGGGCTGTAGTGGCTGCATCATGCAGTTTCGGTTTGGATCCGAGCCCTCGGTCAAAGGACATCCTGTCGACAATCCAGAATGGGGGCCAGGGGTTGGATTCTGCTGTCATGTCAGCTGTGTGACCTTGGGCCAGTGATGGAAACTCATTGACAGGGGTGCCTGCCTGAGTAGCTCAATGGGCTAAAGGTCTGACTCTTGATTTTGGCTCACGGCTCTCTCCTGGTTCATGAGTTCAAGCCCCACATTGGGCTGCTCCTCACTGACAGTGTGGAACCTTCTTGGGATTCTCTCTTTCTCCCTTGTTCTCTGCCCATCCCCCACTCACTTGTTCAAGCTGTCTCAAAATAAAAAAAAACTAAGAAAAGTTCATTGCCAGCTGATTCCCTCCTCAAAAAAAAAAAATCATACTGACTTCAAACAGTTACAGGAAGGGAGGAATTAAACCAGGCAACAAATGTGAGGCACTTGACAACATGTGTGGCCCAAAGTGGGTGCTCAGCAGATGTAAATTGAAAGGGAGGCAGGGGCATTTCTATGTTTTATATCTCTGGCTGTTGTCCCTTAAAAGTAGAGATAAGCTTCGCTGTTTACCTCAGACAGCTGTGGTACAATGTTCTGGGTCCTCTGGGCAGTGACTGGCTAACCACATGCAGCCCAATGGCCAAGTCTGGCTCCCTGCCTGTTTCTGTAAGTAAAATTTTATTGGAACCCAGCCGTGCCCATATTGTCTAGGACTGCTTTTGTGTCATCACGGCCGAGTTGAAGAATTTCAACAGAGACCTGGAAAACTGAAAATATTTACTATTTGACTTTTACCAAAAAACTGGCTTTGTCATCTAATGCTCTAGAGAATGGATCTTTTTCAAGATTTTAAAATCCATTTTTACCTGAGAACTACTATGGATTGAATTGTGTTCAACCCCCACCAAATTCATATGTTGAAGCCCTAACCCCCAATGTAATGGCATTTGGAGATAGGGCCTTTGGGAGCTAATTAGATTTACATGAGGTCATGAATTAGTGCCCTTATAGGAAGAGGGATCAGACAGCTAGCTCTCTCTCAGGAAGCATGGGTGTGTGGTTTCTCTCTCTCTCTCACACTCTCAGCCCTACATCATGTGAGGACATGATGAGGAGCCAGGAAGAGAACGCTTGCTAGAACCTGACCACACTGGCACTTTAGTCTTGCACTTCTGGCTTCCAGAATGTTGAGTAAATAAGTTCCTGTTAAGCCAGCAGCTCACAGTATGTTGCGGTAGCAGCCCAAGCAGGCTGGCGTAAGGGCTCAAGTAAGCTTTACATTTCCGGAAAGAAATATTTCCTGGTCTGATATCACACTCAGGCCATTTTGTAACTGTGTGTGAACATGAACACTGTTCCGGGGGGTGGTACTTTTAGTAGAGAGATCCCTTCCCCTACCTGCCCTCAGGCTCTCGTGGTTCCAAATCAACCAACACATTTAGAGACAACACTGATTTTATAGACTTTTAGGGATTTTATAGTATGTGGGGCTTTCTACCCAAAGCCAAAGCCTATCACTGAGATTTCTCTCTCTAACTTCTTATTGCTTATCTCTGTAACATCTCTTGGCCTATATCTGAAAGCGTATATGTGTATGGTGAGTGAGTTTTTCAAATAAAAAGCTGGGATGCAAAATCAAGTGAACACGTGCATGAGTGTTGGAATCTGGATGACTGAGGAACACCGGCTGTATGGTTTCTCTCTCCACACACACACACACACACATATTCTTAAGTCAGAGAGAGCGCATGGCCCTGCCGGGGGGAAATCTACAGGAAAAACATTTAACTGTTTAACAAAATACATTGGTCAGTTGAGACAAACTCTCCCTTAGACAAAGAAAAAGGCATGCTAGTTACCACTAGTCAATGCTTTGCCTTCCGAGTGAGCTCCAGAATGCAATTTCCCTACCTTTAAGCAATTGTTGGGACTTCTCCAGACCACTCTGCCACTGCATAGCTCTGTGCTTCCAATTAGCATAATTCAGGATGGGACCAGATGGCAGGTTAAGCATTGCAGAAGGAATTGTTCTGTACATGAATAAGTGCCTACTTAGTGTGTAAGTGGGTTATTAGTGATCTGAAGTGACAAAATGCAAAACAACACACAACAGCCATTTGGCACAGCTGTGTCAGTCTAGACTTTGCTTGCTAGGAAACCAATAGTAAAATGTGTTTCAACAGTTAGCTATCAGCAAATGCCAACAAGACTTCTCTGCACTCACTTCTTTTAAAATAAGAGTAACGGCCTAAAATTTACCAAGTCCCCAAATCAGGCATTGTAATGTTTGATCTTTCCCATGACTCTCTGAGGTGGGACAAGTAACCCAGGAAAGGTGACTAACTGAAAACCAAGATCTGAACTCTGGCATCCTGGCTCTGAGCCCTGTGCTGAAGGGCACAGGCTGGAGGAGCAGTTGACTGGTGGGCACGAGTTCTGGAGGAAGGATTTTGGGATCAGAAGGACCTGGGTAGAACCCTTGGCTGTACCGTCCCCTAATAATGTAACCCCTCAGTTAGTAGCCATGATGCCAGCCGCCTCACCTCAGAGGGCTGTCCTAAAGATTAAGCGCAATCAGGAGAGCAAAGTGCCTCACGCAGAATGGATACTCAACAAGGCAGACGCCTCACCCTGTCCGCCTCCCCAAGCCCGATCCAGTAGACCCCTGTTTAGGCCAACTTCTCTGTCCCAAAGTTTGCCAGGGAGCAGGCAGCTTGTGATCTGCCAGGCTTATGTGAGACTGCTTCAGCACCGCAGAGGACCCCCCACCTGAGCTGGCGTGATCCACGGCCACGCTGCCTTTTCTCTATGCCCTGGTAAACTTACTGCTACCTCTGGACCCCAACCCTGCCAACTTAAACTGTTTCCTCCTTGCAACCTGGGTAGCTGTTTCCTGCTTTTCTTCAGCTCCTTTCTCCTACTCACAGAAGATTTCTCCCACCCATCATCTCATGCCTGGCTTCGGTGATATTATTTGAGGACAGTATGCTGGATGAAGGGCTCTTTGCAGACATCTGAGGCTTCACTCTTCTGGATACATAAGCCTTGGGGGGAAATGTGCCCATTTTCGATGGAAAATTTTCTAAAATGTACTGCATACACTTCTCTGTCTTGTGGAAGAACCCATGTTTCCTCTGGGTGCCTCGGGGAGTCCCTCTGAGGAATAGCTCTTGTCCCCTGTATCTGGGAGATGGGAGGTGGGCCCCATCTGGGTGGGCTTTGTGCCCAGAAGGCCCAGAATAGACAGCTGTGTCTCTGGCATCTCTGCCTGTCAGCCCCCAGGCAGGGTTTAGTGGGTATCCTGTCCCCTGGATAGCCCACCTCTGCTCTTTCTAGTCCCTTGAGCTGTCACCCAGGAAGAAGTCAACATTTCCTGGTGCTGCTGAAGAGCCATGCTTGTTAAGTCTGAAAATTTGAGTTTATACATCATTTCAATCGAAAAGCTTTTTAAAAGGCTCCATACTTTTTCTGGGAAGGCAAGCATTTAGAAAATGGACACTTCCTGACAATTTATTTTTCTGCCAACAAAGAAGTCTTCCATTCAAAGAACCCCCAAACAACCCTTTTAATAGAATGTTACACACACACACACACACACACACACACAAGTAGAGGGAACTGTACATTCAAGTGCTTGTATCCTTCACCCAGCTTCAGTAATTATTAATATTTCACCAATCTTGTTTCATCTTTCTGGTCCCTCCACCCATTTTCTGGTTTTGTTTTTGCTGGAATGTCTTAAAGCAAATCTCAGGTTTCCCATAATTTTACCCATAAATATTTCAGTATGAGTCTCTAACAAGATAAAGACATTTTAAAACATAATCATAATGCCTTGATTATACCTAACAAAATTCATAATATTACAGAGACCCAGAATCCAGCTGTATCTCAGCTGGCCGTGCATAAATGTGGTCTTTGTGGTCTTTTTATATTAGATTTGCTAAGGTCTTTTCAGGACAATCAGCAAAAACTTGTACTTTTCAAACTCACAGGAGGTTTGCAAGAATAGCACAAAGAATTCCCATATACTTTTCATCCATATTCCCCAAATGTTAACATTTTACTATATTGGCTCTATCATACTCTCTAGATCTATATTGTTTTTCCTGAATCATTAGTATGTTGCAGATATGATATCTCATTATCCCTAAAAAATTCTCTTACATAACTACAGAACAACTATCAAACTCAGGAAATGAACATTTATATAAGGCTATTACCTAATCTACAGACCTTATTGAGATATTTTCCAATTGTCCCCATGACATCCTTCAGAACAAAAGAAAACCTTGGATTATGTCAGTTGTCACATCTCTTTCATCTTCTGACATCTGGAATAGTCCCTGAGTCTTTGTGTTTTATGACATTCGTGTCTTTGGCAAGCTCTGGTCAGCTGCCTTGTAGAATGCCCCTCAATTCCAGATTATCTGATAGTTCCTCCTGATTCAATTCAGGTTATGCTTTCTTAGCAGGAAGACCACAGAAGTGATATTTTGTCCTTCCCAGTTCATCATAGCAGGGGGGATATGATGTTCTTTTGTCCCACTGTCCCATTAAGGGTACCAACTTTGCTTGATTAAGGTGGGGTATGCCAGGTTTCTCCACTATAAGTTCCTATCTTTCCCTTTTAAATTCAGTAGCTTGTCAGAGGATACATTCAGACTATGCAAATATCTTGTTGCTTTTCAACCTCCTCCCTCCCCAGTTTTAGTACTCATTGGTGATTTTTGCCCAAGACCATAATTTTGGTGGCCAAATGGTATATCATTCCTCTTATGTTTATTAGTTGGGTTTCTACTATAAAGAAGAATTTCTCCCTCTTTCCTATTTATTTATTTTTAGCAATGTGAACTCTTGATTCTTATTTATTAGATAGGTTGTAATCCTTTGCTTTCATTTTTTATTTTGATGCTCAAATTCACTAAGATTTATCCAGTGGGAGTCCCTCCACCTTTGACATGTCATCATTCTTTGATTAATTCTTTTTTTATATTTATTTTTGAGAGAGACAGAGACAGAGAGACAGAGTGTGAGCAGGCGAGGGGCAGAGAAAGAGGGAGACAGAAACTGAAGCAGGCTCCAGGCTCTGAGCTGTCAGCACAGTGACTGATCTGGGGCTTGAACTCACAAACCATGATTTCATGACCTGAGCCTAAGTCAAACACCCAATCAACTAAGACATGCAAGTGCTCCTTTAATTGATTACTTCTTTACTTTATGGCATGACTAGATGTTATAGGCTCATTTTATCATTTTCCTGGCCCAGCCCTGAAATCTGCCATTTCTCCAAGGAAACCTGAAACACACACACACACACACACACACACACACTTCTCTCTCTCTCTCTCCCTATCCATCCATCCATCTATCTATCTATCTAAATCGTGATGGGTCTTGTGCTCTTACTATGGTAGACTTCCTAATCCACCCCCAAAGACTTCATTCTGTTCTTCCCCTTTCCATAAGTGTAACTTGCTTCTCAGACAGTGAGGAACCTGTTCCCCATTATTCATAATATATTTACTTATATGTTTAGTCCTCAAATGTTCAGAACATCATTTCAGAATTGCTTACCAATACCAGTCAATTATCTGTTTAAAGTTTTGCTTTCTTTTCTTTTTGTTTTGTTTTCATCTTTAGCCTGAAGACAAAGCAGTCTTAATCCTATGTTTAAATGGTACTGGGTTAATTTTTTTTTCCCCTGGGAAATTCAATTATTCAAAACTATTCTGTTCAAATACTTTTCTGTTAATCTGTTTCTGTTGGTTTTCTATCCCAGGGTTTTTGCTCTCCTTATTGACTGTACTTATCTTCTTTATTTTCACTATATGAGTCATTAACATGATTCCCCCAACCAAAATTGTTCAAAAAGTTATGCTCAAAGCATGTCAGTCACCTAATCCCCACAAGTTTTCTAGCCTTTTTACCTCATTCCCACCAATGCACTGTAGGTAATCTCAATGGTCCCTGGTTTACACTTCCGGTGTTAATTTTGCACAAATAAGCAAATAAGATGCATATTTCCTTACTTCCCCTGATTTGTTACACAAAAATAAAATACTAAGCATACTACAGATTCTCCTTTGCACTATCAAAAAATATGGGGCACCTGGGTGGCTCAGTCAGTTAAACATCTGACTTTGGCTCAGGTCATGATCTCATGGTTTATGAGTTCGAGCCCCATGTCAGGCTCTGTGTTCACAGCTCAGAGCCTGGAGCCTCTTTC
>NC_043703.1:59144773-59146626 GCF_006229205.1 Suricata suricatta | reverse complement strand
ACTTCCCCTGATTTGTTACACAAAAATAAAATACTAAGCATACTACAGATTCTCCTTTGCACTATCAAAAAATATGGGGCACCTGGGTGGCTCAGTCAGTTAAACATCTGACTTTGGCTCAGGTCATGATCTCATGGTTTATGAGTTCGAGCCCCATGTCAGGCTCTGTGTTCACAGCTCAGAGCCTGGAGCCTCTTTCGGATTGTGTGTCTCCCTCTTTCTCTGCCCCTCCCCTGCTCACACTCTGTCTCTCTCTCTTTCAAAAATAAATAAACATTAAAAAAATATGGGAGCATCTGGGAACTCAATCAGTTAAGCGTCTGGCTCTTAATTTCAGCTCAGGTCATCATCTCATGGTTCCTGAGATCAAGCCCTGCATCAGGCTCTGGCTGACAGTGCTGAGCCTGCTTGGGACTCTCTCCCTTTCTCTCTGCTCCCGCCCTGCTCCTGCTTGCATGCACTTGCTCTCTCTCAAAATAAAAAAAACAAACTTAAAAAAATATGTTAAGGCACCTATGGCTTGTTTAGCTTTTACATTTCCTTGCCATTTTCTCTATGTCTTTGACTCCCTGTGACTTAGAAAACTCACGGAATCCTAAATTCGCGAAGATGAAATTGTGTAACAACACAACACAGGCATTGGTTTCTAAGCGACCTTTGGTAGACAAGCATTCTCCACCAGAATCTGAGAAGCCCCAAACCCGGCATGGACGGAAAAATGCCGCATCCAAACCCGAGATCCGTGTTTAAGCAACTGTCTCTGAGCCAGCCTTCCTTTCCTGTTAACCGAGCTGGGTGCCCAGAAACAAAATAATCAGGGTCTGGAACAAGCATCTTCATGGATTTTTGTAGGTTTACAGGTTTAAAAGAAAAGTCAAGCAGAGAGTCTTTGGACACAAGCTGCCACCGTCACTTTACTATACCTTGCTTGGCTTGCGGACAGCGCAGCCCTCCTGAGCGTGGTTCCCGGGAGAAGAGGCCTTTGGGATGTGTGCGTTCCTGGCTGCTAAGAGGATGCACCTGCTCAGAGCCTCAGCCTGGGGGACGCACAGCACAGCTGTTTTTTCTCAGCTTGAGCAAGCTAGATTTAGCAGGGAAGGAGGGAAGGGGAAGGCGCAATCCCACACCTGTCCTGTTTCAGGATTTCTCCTTTCAGAAACTCATAAGCAAGGGAAAGGACTTGAGTGGAATTTATCTCAGGTCCTTGGGGTTTAGCATATAGCTCTTGATTGGTGGTATGGACAAGCCTGCCTGCATCCAGTTAGGGATGGACCCACAAGCAGAGAACCCAACAGAGGCAATTAACATAAGTAACATAAGCCATTACCACCTCCACCCTGCCGTCTCACGCTTTGTCTAGATTCAAAAGACCTGGCTGATACATTTTTAGGATGTATGGACAACTCGTCCCTGATAAGACCAGACCAGCTCAGTGGGGACTCCATCCTTCTCAGATTGCAGAACAATTATCTGCCTAGGAATTGGTGTGTGGACACGAGCTACACGGAATCTGACCATCTCTGGAAAGCAAGTAGAGCCTGGGGAGGGCCCAGACCTCCTCTGCCCCACTGCTACTCATGCAAGAATTGCTCTTACATACATAGTTCAAGAGATTGGAAAGGCCTTGCTGTGAATTCCGGATCCAGCCAGGGATTATGGTGACTGTGAACTCCACAGGGCTCCCCTAAGCCTGGGCATTCCAGACCTTCTTCCAGTCCCCACGACCTACCAGAGTCACCATCCCACAGGAAATAAGGGAGTGTTCTCTCACAGATGTGCCAGGTCACCAGCATCAATGAATGCCCTGTCTCCTGTGTCAGTGATGACAGCCCATCAGTAGCCCTCAGCCTGGG
>NC_043703.1:59132488-59144673 GCF_006229205.1 Suricata suricatta | reverse complement strand
CTCTGAGTTAGCTGTCAGCAAGAGCCTGATGTGGGGCTCAAACCCACAAACTGTGAGATCATGATCTGAGCCAAAGTCGGACACTTAACTGACTGAGCCACCCAGGTACCCCTAGGGCCCTTTATAGTTTACCAGGCTCTTTCTTCACTGTTTTTATATTTAATGCTCATAGCCACCGTTGAAGGGCTGTCATGAGGATAAGATGGGATTAGATATGCTAAAGTGGCTCATCAACCACTGTACGCCCTTATGCGTGTTCAATGGGAAAACCATTATTTTCTCCATTTTTCACACGAGGAATAAGAAAAACCGTAACTGACTTCAAGGTAGGGTGAGTAGGTGGGTCTGTCCTGTTGTTAATCAAGAGAACTACACAAAGAGGAACAGAAAGAGCCCTGGATACAGGGTCAGATGTGCCTACCACGCCGTCTGACCAGCTCTGCAGTTTACTAGCTGTGTGATCCTGTACAAGTTATTTGCTTTCTCTGTACAAGTTATTTGCTTTCTCTGGCCCTCGATTTTTTCATTTTATTCATTTCATAAATACATATTGACCATTAACTCTGTAATAAGCCCATATTTTGGCAAACACAGAGACGGAGAGGAATACATAGGAAAAAAATCCTATCTCATATATCCTGTGAATTAAAAGAAATCACACATGGAAGTCCCAAGGATTATAATCAGTCTAGAGAAGGAATTTCATGAATAATAATAGCTTCCTTCTTCTCCCTTTTCTCTCTGTTCAAATATAGCCTGTTTAAAAACTACAATAATTTATATGGCAACTTCCTTTCAAATTTCTTAGCTAAAGCACTGAAGTTAGGATACAAAGAAGTACAGTTAGGCTCCCAGAATCTCCCATAAGTTTCCTTAATAGGACATCTTTCATCGGAAAGTTTGGCTAATATTTCAAGTGACAGTTCTGGAGAAGGTTAATAGTCTTCCATTCGTGTTACTATGTGGGTGTGCTCCGGAGGCTGCACTCACCCTATTACTGCTGCTCTTACGAGTGGTGGGAATGGGGCTGAGTCTGAAGTCCCAGCCCGTGGTTTGCACACCCACTCCTACCACCTCTCCTCGGGGGCAGTCATCAGTCACTCCTTCAGGTGCCAAAAACAATGCTAAAGAAGAGAACTTCTCAGGGGGTGAGTGAGGACATTTTGCAAATAATGAGATGAACAAAATGCATAAATATTATACTCTGCCAGCTGTAATAAAATGCAAGCAATGGTACCTGGTGCAGACAGTGCTTGACACTGGACAGAACATTATGTCTCTTTAGGCAAAAATAAAATAAGGTAATGCTGACTTTTCGTTATGTCTGCTTCTACTAATTTGCCAGTGTCCTAAGGCACACATTTCTGATTATAGCTGTGCCTTTTATCTTTTTTAGCTAACTTTCATTGGGTGCTAATTAGGAAGCAGGTGTGGGGCTAAGTAATTTATAAACATTGAATTATCCTCCTTACACCGCTAAGATTAGGTACTCTAATTTTTTTTTCTCATGATACAGATGAGTGAACAGGTCCAGAATTGTCAAATACTTGCCCTACGTTGCTGGGTTGTGGTGGCCGAGCCTGGACACAACCCTACGTGTCTGTCTCCAAAGACCACACTCTGGTCTGTTTCCCGTTATTCTCCCTTTGCCCTGATTCTCTACTTTCATAAGACCCTATCTGGGAAGTGGCCTCGGCTGGGGGTGAGGAGTGAGGGTAAAGGTGGTAACAAGAACATATGAATTTTCATTTTAGCCCTTCTGGACTCTTGGTTTTTTTCTTTTTTCCTCTGTATAGAGTTTGGATGTACATTTTTGAAACAGCCTTTAATTTCCTGTTTTAGTCCATTCTTTTTATATGTGCTGCCTCAAAACCTTTTAAGATTCAATCAAGATGTGAACACGCATATGTACAAACATATACTTTCTCTGTGTATATGCTTTTGAAAGATAAAATAAATATTTGTTTCAAAAAGAAACCCATTTTGACTGGAAACCCTCCCACCACAGAAGGTAGCAAAGATCTTGGTAGGGGCCCACCTCCGGAATCTCTTCCCTCACTCAAACCACAAGCTGTCAGCTGGGGTACCCAGCTGCCTCCTCATCAGGTTGGGGGGTAGTTGTTTCTCTAGGGGACTCCTGCAGGCAAAGTCTTCATCCTTAGTTCCTGACATACATCTACCATGAGATGGTGCATGGAGACACAGGATCTCTTCTGATGTATCTTGATTTTCCAAACGTGCAACTTTATGCCGCAGAGGGCATTCTCCTTCCAGGATGAGAAGTGAACTCCTCTCCATGTTGCTCTGAGCTTCTGATCTTTCTGAGGGTGAAGATGCTTGTGGTCCCTGGATCACAGGCCAAGCACAGCTGCTGGTCCTGCCTCCGACTGCGGGCAGAAGCAGCACGTGTGGTAGGAAGGCTCAATGGGGTCCAAACACTGTTCTGCCTTTACTTTACCCTGGACTCCACTGAACCTGTTTCTTCTCTTTAAAAGGGAGATAATACTTGCCATCTAGGGTGGGTTAGGGAATTAGGGAGAATATCAAATTCCTGACATACAGTGGCCAAAACCGTAGTGGGGGTATAATTCTATGTGCTGCAATGGGTAAGCATTGTTGTTTCACAAAGCCTCAAGAGCATGATTAAACATCCTGGGTTCACTGGGAGAAACATGTTATGTCTTTCGGGTAGGAAATGAACGCACCATCATTCCGCGTGGAGAGAGGAGCAGATGGGAGAATGCTTCTCCATTACTACTCCGATCGGAGCGGTCTGTGCCACATTGTACCAGGTATGGAATGTCTTAACCAGTCCCACAGCTGCTGGGCTCTGGGGGAGTGGTCTCCCCATGGTTCTCCAGGACAGCCAGTAGCCAGCCCAGCCCTTCCATCATCTGATTCTTTGCTGTCTTGACCATTACTCCCAAGTCTTTGAGCCTTTAAAATAAGTTCCCAAAGTAGCAAAAGAAGGAATCATTTCCATTTTTATTTTAGCATTTTAAACTAGGTATTTACATAATTACGGTAATTCTTCATATATTATTTTGTATCCACCTTTCTCGTGTATTCAGCATTATGGAGAAAGCATCCTTCCATGTTTTTACATGGTCTTTAAAATTCATCTTCAGTGGCTGAATGATATTTCATATGGTAATTAACTTGGCCCCCACTGTTGAATTTGTAGTTGATGCTACTCTTTTGCTATTGTAACCAGTGCTGTGGTGAATATCTTCATGAATGCTTTTCCCATGTTTATATTATAAACCTGGAATAGATTTCTGGAGGACCTTTTTTTTTAAAACATGATCCTTAATGCTTTTACAACTAAATTTTGTTTATATTATTTCTAGAGTTTGTTTCTTTAGTGAGTTAAATGCCTTCCTGAAAGAAACTAATGAATAGATGCTGAACTAGAAATTAGAGGGGCAGGGACATATTTGGTATCCAGACATGTACAACTTAAACCTCTGCCTGTAAGTTATTTTATTTTTGAATTTTATTAATCTATCATATGCTGCCTATCTTGATGCAGGGCCTGGACTTGGTGAACCCTAGAATGTTCATTGGAAGTTGTATAACTTGACTATTTTATGATTTTGACTGCCTCTTGCCATCCCTCACACCAGGTGTCCTTCTGCTGCAGGTATCATTGAGGCTGTGGCTAAAGACTTCTTTGACATTGATGTGACCATGGATATCCTCAGCATGAATAAGGAAGAGGAGAGGACAGGAAAGAAAGAGCATGTTGTGTTTCTGGTTGTGCAGAAGTCTCACAGACAGAGGGAAAGGGCAAGGCCAAACAGGTTACTGGACAATCAGGATGCCCAGAGAGACCCGGAGGTACTGGGTTTGCTATGTCTTCAAAAAGCACAGATCCTCCTAGTGGATCTACCAGTCTTAGAACAATCTATGCAAAGAACAGAACTGTATGGACCCTCTCATAGTGGATTGAAGGCAGAGTTTCTCCATCTCCACACTATTGGCAGTAGAGACCAGATCATTCTTTGTGATGATGGGCTGCCTTGTGTGTGTGTATCCCCACTAGAGGCAAGTAGCACTCTGCTCCCCACTCCTCAGTTGTGGTAATCAAAAATGTCTCCAGGCATCACCAAGTGTCTGCAGGGCAGGGGTAGGAGACAAAAATCATTCCTCATTGAGAACCTCTGGGCTAAGAAAACTTGGATAAACATTGGGAAGTATTCTGGGATGAACCTTACTTAGCCTGGAACATTTTCACCTCTGAAAATACCAATATAAAGGCTGGAAATTTGGATTTGGTAGCTTATTGTGCAACCCTTCTAAAATAAATTGACCTTTTGAAATCCTTAGTGCCCACTTCCGTAGCTGGGGCCAGTTAGGGGTCTGGAGTCAATTCACCATCCTGGCATTGCCTCAGCTGCCATTTGTGGAGTGAACATCATCTGTTTAGGTACTACCTATATTAGGTACACAGCTCTCTGTCCACATGGCATATAAAAATATCCAGATACTTCTGTGATTCCTGGAGCACACAGTGTTTGTATCTTATAGCATTTAAAGCCCACCTCAGAGTCTGTTTGCTATAGGCTCTTCAACCACAAGAAGACAAGATGTTCATGTGTAATTTTTCTGCCAGCCCTGTCTTGAGATTTGCAAAAAAGTTCTTGCTGCCTTTGGCAGAGAAACACCATGAGGATTAACTAGGTAAAAATCTTGGGGATAACAATGTCTTCCTAAAATTGACCTTGTGAGGCCTTGCTGTTCCTGTGGTCCCAATGACAGAAGAAAGGGCCAAGCGTCTCCAGTTACATGACCAGTCACAGGGTCAGACACACGTGCTTCTCTCCCTGCCATCTGCAGGCCCTGGAGGGAGCTTTCCTGAGGATGAAAGGGAAATATTTGGGTGTCTCTGTTTGCCCTGTGAAGAAATCCCACTGGGAAGTTGTGAGAAGTATAGTTACGTGTGGAAAAGGTGAGTGGGCTGTTCTCCCGACGTTGGCTCTCAAAGCAGAATCATTGCTTGGTGCACACAACTGGGCAAAGTCTTCTATGATTATGATGTCAGTGATTTCTGCAGAGCTTGGATTTGGCAGGCATGATCTTACAGTTTAAAATATCGGACTCCAACTTGCCTTCCTTTGCCCCTTTTATTTGTGCTGGGTGGCCCAGAGACACAGACTCCCCAGTCATCAGGGAAAGTCACTGGAGAGAGGAGGGGAGTCTGTCCCAGTTGGTAATTGTGTTGAAACGAAGGAGGAATGAATACTGATATATTCTCAAGAATAGTGAATTTTCTACAGCTTCTCAGGCCTTCTGGTCTGGGATGCCTTTCAGGCCTGGAAGTCTGTGGTTAATGACCACAGTATCCAGTAGTGCAAAGGACACTGGATTAGGAACCAAGAAAGCAGATTGCTGGCTCTGTCCCTGAGACGCTGTATGGCCTTGAACAAGGGCCTCCATCTTCCATGTGAAAAATGAAGGCATCAGGCTCTCAAGGTGCCCTTGTTGACTCTGAGCCCATCTCAGGATCTGCACCTAATGACTGAGCCAGAATGAGAGCCCCACCCGAGGGGAGCCTGGAGCGAGAGCCCTTGCCATCATGCCCTGTGGGTCACCGTGACACGTATCTGGGAGGAGGTCTGCAGGGCTCAAAAGGCTGCATTTTGAGTCCCTCAAGCCATGGCAAGCGAGTCAAACACGCAATTGACATCCTTTGTCTGGGAGATTTTCATATCAAAAAGGCTCCATTTCGAATCTCTACCCCCTGCCAAATAGGGCTGTTGGTTAAATTTTCATGTGCCACCCCAAACTGTCAGTCTAAAACACTCCATGGCAAATGTCCCTGACGCTGGGCCGGGCGCACACGCTCTGCTCTGCTAGCTCATTGTCTGGCTGTCACCGTCTCAATGCCGGCTCTGTATTCCTGGCTAGACGCACTCAACTGGCCCAGAGACTCTTCAGCGGCGGGCAGAAACTTGGCAGGGGCTGCGGAGGAGGGGGGGGGGGTCTTCTCAACCCAGTAGCAAGTTTTCTGTTTGTTTTAATTTGGAAGAATCGCTGTGGCCATCTGGAGACGCTGAGGGGGCCTGTGACAGAGAGTAGGGACTGCTCTGTGGCCATGAAACATTTGAGACACCCTCCCAAGCTCTGCTCTGTGCCAGGTTGGTGGTGTGAGTAGCCTCTGAACAAGACTCTCTCTTTCTACCTCCAGGGCATCTCGTGAACACCTTTGTGCCAGTTTATCCCGAGCGGCTCTGGATTGAACAGAAGACATTCTGCAATGCTTTTCCTTTCCACATTGTATTTGATGAATCAGTAAGATCCTTTCCCTCTGTAGCTTGGATTGGGGATAAGCTGGGAAGGAGTATGTTGTGTAGTCTTTCATGGCTGGTGGGGACTTTCAAGTCCCTGAGGCGTCCCCAGGGTTTGGGAGATTAGGATTTAGCCTGGCATGGCCACTGACTTCCTTTTCATTGTGGCATCCTCCAGATACCAGAATGCAGGATCTTCTCTATAAACATGGGGGTGGGGGAGTAGCAGCAGTAAGGGGTCTGCACTGATGAGTGCGTGGGAAGGTTTGTCATTAGAGAAAAATGAAGTGACACCAAAGTTCATGACACCAAGAGACGAAAGAATGCAGTCAGTAATGGCACGGTGAAATTCTAGATGTGACCCCTTGACGTTCTGGAGGCCCCTGTGGATGTCTCGGTCCCTCTAGGGTTCTCTCTCTGCATCTTGAAGGCAGGGGGACTTCTGTGCCAATTCATGCCACTGTTCCGTGGGAGTTGTGAGGATGGCCATTAATGGCAAATGTCTGGTTGTTATCAGTTTCCTGGGATGAAATGTATGCCAACTGAAGTGATTATGAGCTCATTTCAAAGGCAATTAAGCAAAATCAATTTGGTCCAAAAATCAGTTAAAATGGCTTCAGGTAATTGCAATTTTCTCTGCTATTTATTTGCATGCAGAGATATGTTTGAATCATCACCTACCAGTTGACTGCTGGATACAGATTCCAGGCAATTTATTCATTTGAGGGTCATCTTTGTTTGCCAAGAATTGATCTAACTGAGGAAATCCAACACTCCTTTAAGAAGCAATTAGGGAGGGGCATCTGGGTGGCTCAGTCCGTTAAGAGTCCTACTCTTGATTTTGGCTCACGTCATGATCTCAACAACCAGTGAATTATAAAGTAATGTACTTTGGCTTTCCCCCAATGCCATGAGCCATGAGGATATTATTACTGCTACTATAATGTTTTAAATTCTGATGTACTTTTAAAAAAAAATTTTTTTTTTTTTTGAGAGAGAGAGAAAGAGATCCCAGCCAGGCTCTGCTCTGTCAACATGGAGCCAGACTTGGGGCTGAATCTCACACACTGTGAGATCATGACCTGAGCTGAAATCAAGAGTCAGATGTTTAACTGACTGAGCCACCCAGGTGCCCCTGGTGTACTTTTAAAACTCCTTTTTCTTTTTATGTTTTGGGCACAGAACAACAGAAAATGTAATGCTAGTTATTTCACAATGTGCAGTTGATTTCTGCAGCCTAACAGAGTGCCCGGGGTTAGTGAAGTTATGTATTCTTGGACAGCTTGTGCAGGCATGGGATATTTTATGTACACTTTGTTTCTTTCTTCTGTGTGTTCGCTGGAAACAGTAGCAAAAAATGTCTCCCCACCTCCATGACGGACACTTTCACCTGGGCCTGGGTATCAGATCTAAGTTACAGAATTGGTTAGTTTCTTTATTAATGAATTCTAAGAAGTCCCACAAAGCTAGGGAAGAACTGTTAGTCTGAATGAAACATTTAACTTCAGCTTCTTGTTAGTCAAAGATATGCTTTCGAGCACCCCACACTATCCTTTTCTCTTTCAGAGGTTAGCTGCAGATTTGATTTTTAAAGTAATATTTATTACTTCCACGGTGTCTGACCATTACTACCCCTTTTAGTGAGTCACAAAGCATGCAGAATGATATTTACAAGGGCAAGTTTATGGGGCAGGCTGCTTTCTGTTCCCTGTTCTTACACCTGTCCTCTGTGGATAGCTGAGGGTCAAGCAAGCTGGCGTGAACATTCAGAAGTATGTCCCAGGACTCCAAACCCAGAAGATTCGATTAGATGAGTATTTCTCCATCATTCATCCCCAAGTTACCTTCAACATTTTCAGCATCTGCAAATTTATCAACAGTCAGTTTGTTCTGAAGGCACGCAGAGAAAGAATGCCCCAGGCATGGAAAAGTCAGCCTGCACTCAAACTGCGAGGTAAGTAACTCACCCCTTTCTCCTTACTCTCTGCCGTTTGGAAGATTGCTCAGAAAGGAACCAGGTAGTTTTCTGATTTCCTCAGAAAAGTTGGATAAAGAGTAGGAGCCTGCCACTGGAGAACTAGTGAGAAGCTTTAAATGTTTAGTTTTATTTTTTTAATAGTTTATTTATTTTTGAGACAGAGAGAGACAGAGCATGAGTGGGGGAGGGGCCGAGATAGAGAGGGAGACACAGAATCCGAAGCAGGCTCCAAGCTCTGAGCTGTCAGCAAAGAACCAGAGGCGGGGCTCAAACCCACCAACCACGAGATCCTGACCTGAGCTGAAGTTGGATGCTTAACTGGCTGAGCCACCCAGGCACCCCTGTCTGTTTTTATTTTTGAGAGAGTGAACAATAGCACATGCAAGCAGGGGATGTGTAGAGAGAGAGGGAGACAGAGGCTCTGAAGTAGGCTCTGTGCTGACAGCAGAGAGAAAGCCAGATGGGGGCTTGAACTCACAAGTCAGGAGATCATGACCTGAGTCAGACAGACGATTTACTGACTGACCCACCAGGTGCCCCTAGAGAGAAGCTTTACGGTACGGAGTATAGCAGGCGGAGGAGCAGGGGTGGTGACTGAGGAACAGATTCAGGAGATAATTAAGGCAGACATTGAAAACCGGATCTAGGTGTTGAAAAAGAAAGAGAATATTTAGGATAATGATCAGTGTTCTTGCTCATGTAACTGGGTGACGAAGGTGTGATTAACTGAGAAAAGACACGATGTGAACTCCTTGGGGCAGGGACTTTGCCCGTTTGGGTCATTGCTGTATGTTCTACGCCTACAACAGTGTGCCCAGCTCAGCGTAGCAACTAAGTGCATGTGCGATGAAGGTCTTAAACAGAAGATTTGCAGGGGAGCCTGAAGGTGAGTTCACTTGCAGACTGCCAGGTATAAATATTAATAGGCAATTAAAAAATCACTGTTGATGGGAATATAAATTGTCACAATCATTTTAGAGGGCATTTGAGCTATATGCATCAAAAATATTAAAAATGAGCATATTTGTTGCCTCAGTAATTTCATTTCTAAGACTATATCCTTAACAAAATAGTTATGACTATACACAATGACTTACCTCAAGCTTGGTCATTGTAGTGCTGTTTACAGGCTGGTAAAAGGGGCATGACATAATCAATGCTAGCTGATTGCTTAAATACAGTATAATCAGTGTAGCCAGCAAAAAGTATGATGCATATCTACATTTATGCCATTGAGGAATATATCTATTAATAAATTTTAAGTGAAAAAATTTGGATTACCGAAAAAAGATGACAGATAACCCCAATTTTTAGTAATTATCTGAGTGGTGTGATTATGGGTGACTTAAAAATTTTTTTATTAAAATTTTTTAATGTTTATTTTTGAGAGAGAGAGGCAGAGTATGAGTGGGGGAAGGGCAGAGAGAGAGGGAATCACAGAATCTGAAGCAGACTCCAGGCTCTGAGCTGTCAGCACAGAGCCCAATCTGGGTCTCGAACCTACGAACCACAAGATCGTGCCCTGAGCAGAAGTCTGACACTTAACTGACTGAGCCACCCAAGCTCCCCTATGGGTGACTTTAATTATTGTTTTCAGCAGTTTTCATTCTCCGCAATGCATGTGTACCACTTTTATAATAAAATAATAAAAAGATCCGTTTTTACAGAAATATGCATCTTGAGTCCAGGAAGCAAGGTTTCTCTGGAAATTCAGATTCATTGTCAGCCTGGTGTAGGATGCAATTGTGGAATACTAAGAGAAAATACCAAGACAGAATTGCAGGGAACACCAGACTTGAAGGAATGAGCAAACAAAACAAAACAAAACAAAACAAAAAAACCCCCACAAAACAAACAAACAAAAAAAACAACTAAGGGAAAAATTGAAAGAAGTGTTGGGGAAGTCCCTGAATGTGAGGTTTCAGGGAGGGGGTCCTGCATAACACCATCCAACAGCAGAAGGCCTCAGCAAGGGAGAGAGCGAGAGACTTGTGTTGGAGTAGGTAGTCTGGCGGCCATGGATGGGGCCACTTCCAAGTAAAAAAAAGATGCTTTGAGCCAGGGAAGATGGGTAAGTGGAGACAGGATGTATAGACAGATGGCTCTCAAATTTGGCTAAAAGGGAAGAGGTGAGACTGTGCAGTGGACACAAGGGCATATTGTGTGGGTGCTGACCTGGTGAGCTGTATCACCTGCTGGTGACGTGCTATATTGTCACGTTTCTCTCCATGGCGGGAAGGCCAGATGATCTGGATGGAGTCCGTGCGGTGCATGATATACTTGTGCTCCCCGAAGCTCCGCAGCCTGCAAGAGCTAGAGGAGCGTAGGATGCACCTGTCTGACATCGCCCCCCACGACACCACCCGGGACCTCGTGCTCCTGAACCAGCAGCGGCTGGCTGAGATCGAGCTGTCCAACCAGCTGGAGAGGAAGAAGGAGGAGCTGCGGGTCCTCTCCAAGCACTTGGCCATAGAGAAGAAGAAAACAGAGACCCTGCTTTATGCCATGCTGCCGGAACATGTGGCCAACCAGCTGAAGGAGGGCAAAAAGGTTGCCGCGGGTAAAGCCCTTCCCTCTCCTTCAGGAGTGCCGCTGAGTAAGAGGCAGTGGGCCTCCATGGGCAGGGGCACAGGCTCCGAAACCAGACAGGTCTGGGTTTGAGTTCTGGCTCCATCCCTTGTTAGCAACATGATTTGGGCTAGCTACTTAAGCTGCACATCCTCAGTTTTCTTCTCCCAACATTAAGAATAATGAAAGCAATACCAGAGTGAAACGTGGATTAAATAAAAGTACCTGTCAACGACACCCACCTACAGCACTTTCTCCAAGACCTGAAAGCATGGCCTGAGACCGGCCTGTGTGTCAGTGACCACAAATAGAGTTCTTTATTCTAACTGGAAATAATACAGCCACACACTACCTAAATCACGGGGTGCCTCTAAACAACCATTCTGGGAGAGCACGCCGTTTCTGGAGGAAAGGATGCCATGTTTACTCTGAACTCACTTTCCATTTGTCATGGGTGCGTGCTCACCCCCAGACACACGGGGTAAACTAACTCAATGCCAGGGTGCTGCAGGGTCTCCAGGACCCAAAGAGTTCCCAGTCCTGTGGGTTTGACAGGTATATACGGAATAATTTCACAGGGGTGGTGGTAGCCAAAGGAAGCGAGACTAATGTGCATTGAAGAGCAATTATTATGCCAGGATCTGTGTTAGATGTTTTTATACGTGCCATTTCATTTAATTTGCTGATCATTTCTATGAGGGACGTGTTATTATCCAAAAACAGCTGAGTAAATCTACATTCACTCCAGGTTATGAGTAAAAGAGCTGAAAACGAATCACAAGTCCATCTAACTCCAAAATTCTTACTTTTCCCATGACAAAGGTGTGGAATCACAGATGTCAGGGAAATTAATGATACACAGACGTCAGAAAGGAGGAGACAGGGGAAGGGGCTGTGAGGGTTTGTATATATCAAGTATATGGCACTTGAGTTAAACTTTGAGACTTTATTTCAGAAGAAAAGAAAGGAAAGGCACTTCAGGAGAATGGGATTGCAGGAGCAAAGTGCGGCATCCTCAAGATAAATACCACAGGGCCCTGTCCCTAGAACACGGGGGTCCCTGGCAGAGTAGGTGAGGCTCCAGGTGAGGCTCCAGGGAGGATTTCCTGAGGGTTTTTTTTTCTTATAGGGGAAGTTTCATGATTAGTTTAATGAGTACAATTTTGGCTGTGGTATAGGAAATGCGGGGGGGGGGGCGGGCAGACTCAGCCCACCACGGTGCAGTGAGCGATAGTAAAGGGAGCACACGTGAGAATCAGCAGAAATTTCATCCCTGAGAAGACAGGGAAGGGAAGAGATAGGAGTTTGTTTTGTTTGTTGACTGTGAAGCTTCTAGTGTAGAAACACGT
>NC_043703.1:59121530-59132388 GCF_006229205.1 Suricata suricatta | reverse complement strand
GACCAGCAGGTAGTTCGGAACTGTGGGGAGAGCTCAAAGGAAGTTCCCAGGGGCAGCTATCGACCTAGGAATTATTGCAGAGTGGGTGCTGGGTAAACATCGACTCTATGAATTGTAAGTAAGGTCATCTAGGGGGCACGAGTGAGAAGGGAAGAGGGTTAGGTCTTGGAGCTTAAGGAACACCTATTATTTGAGAAGGAAGAAAAGCCAGTGGAATATGTAAAACAAGGAGCTCAGAAAGGTAGAGATAATATGAAGAGAGAATGATAGGCCAGAAGCCAGAGGGAAGAGAAAGTTACATGAAGGAGAGATTGACACGAGAGGTAGAAATGGTACAGAGGGCACACATTTAGTCAGCCAACAAGTATTTACTGAGGATCTACTATGTGCCAGGCCCTACTCTAGGTGCTGGGAATACAGCAGAGTACAAACAGTCTCTAACCTCGTGGAGTTTACAGTCCAGTGGGGAAGACAGATGGATGAGCAAATAAAAATCCCATATACAATATGCCATGTAAGGCTTGTAGGGTAGGGAACAGCAATCAGGCTACAAGGATAGAGTCTAGGGACTGTTATTCTAGATAGAGTGGTAAAGGAAGTTCTCCCTGAGGTGGTTACTTCTGAGATGTGAGACAGAGCCCCTTGGACATTGGAGAAAAGAGAGCTTGGCAAAAGGAGGCAGAGGAAACAGCAGGTACAAGGGTCCTAAGCAGGAAGCATTTGCGAAACCCCAAGGAGGCCGGTGTGGCTGGAGTGAACTAAGTCAGAGAGCATGGAGACATGAGACCAGAGAGGTGGTGGGGACAGAGGGGGCCCCTTATTGACCAGGATAATTTTTTTTCTTTTTTGTTTGTTTTTGAGCAGGAGAGAGTACATGAGCAGGGGAGAGGCAGACAGAGAGAGAGAGCGTGAGTGAGCAAGAGGGAATCTTAAGTAGCAGGGAGCCTGACACAGGGCTTGATGTAAGGCTTGATCCCACAACCCTAGAATCATGACCTGAGCTGAAACCAAGAGTTGGGCACTCAACTGGTTGAACCATCCAAGTGCCCAAAGGATTTTCTATTTTAGTCTCAGTGTGTTGAAGTCATGGATTTGGGGCACAGGGTTAGAGTGTCTGACTTAACAGATCTGTTTCATTTAATTTAATGGCTGCTGTATGGCAATTAGCAGCCCATGCAGTCAGGAGGACGTGCTGAGGACATGGTAGCTTCATCGCCACACACACAGAGCGGAACTCACCGCCTCATGGTGACCAGTCTCTGTTGGCCCCAACCCGGGTCTCCTGTAGCTCAGGCTCTGCGCCAGCCTACCTGCTAGAAGCTTCTCTGCAAGCCAGCGCCCGCCCAACCTATTTCTGTCCTGCCATTGCTCTCATCGCCCCTACCAGGTGTTCGCTTACTCCTCCATCTCCTTCACTGGACTGGGAGCACCTCAGAGGCAGAGGTCCTGTCTGCTCCATGTTACACGTGTCTTTCCGTAGGATGACAAGCTCAGAGCCACTCAGTGAGTGTCTGTGGGCTGAATGGAATCGGCTCCTTTTCCCCAAGACCCGGTCAGATCTGGTTCCCAAAGGGCACTTGAATCTAGAATTCATAGAATTATTATCCCATATCCTTGGCTATCACTGACACTCAGTTTATGTTGCAGGAGAATTTAAAACCTGCACAATTCTTTTCAGTGATGTGGTGACATTTACGAACATCTGTGCTGCCTGCCACCCTATCCAAATAGTGAACATGCTGAATTCAATGTATTCCAAGTTTGACAGATTAACCAGTGTCCACGAGGTCTACAAAGTAAGTGTTTGCATACTGTGTGTGTGTGTGTGTGTGTGTGTGTGTGTGTGTGCGCGCGCGTCACAGTGTGCTCAGGTTGAGCAGGAGCTCTGTTATCTGTGTTCCTCTGTCTCTCTCTTCACTGCTCTGTGGTTTGGTGTGGATGGGAGTGGGTGAGGAGGTAGAACTAAAAGGGAATTGGAGATATTTTAGCAATTTTCATTTTTTAGGAATCCTTTGTATAACACCCAGTGCTAAAATGCCTTTGAGGGGCACACTATTTTCCCAGAGAATAATTCTACCCCTTCAATTCAGCAGAGTCTAATCTAAATAACGTATGTCTGATACACAGCATCATATAGTAACTCAGGAACTCTGTCTTCTCTGGAACTTCCGCCAGAAGCAGAGTGTCTTTTGGGCAATTTTGTGATGGTTTTGAGTCATTTTTCTTCTCACCCCACTCCCTTATGCTCCTTTTCCTCCTGGCAAATCACCACCAGCTTTGATTTGGTCCTTCTGTCAAAATGTGGAAATGACAAAACTATTTAGTGATATATTTGATGTATTAAGAAAACCATCTGAATACCCTTTTCCCCCCTTACAGGTGGAAACCATAGGAGATGCTTACATGGTGGTAGGGGGCGTGCCCGTGCCCATTGGAAGCCATGCTCAAAGAGTGGCTAACTTTGCCTTGGGGATGAGAATTTCTGCAAAAGAAGTGATGAATCCTGTTACTGGAGAGCCCATCCAGGTAGAGGGAAGCTGAGCACTTTGCTTGCTACCAACCATCTTACACACTAGAAAGAATTCTGTTTTTTAGTCTGCTCACATGGCTGCTGGGCATTTACAGTAATTACAATGGGTAATTGCTCCCAACTCTTGTCTTCTCTTGCATAGGTTTTAAGTAATAGAAATATTAGTAAGAGTATTATCATCCCAACTTTTCTTAAGTTTCAGAGGAGGCTTTGGAGCATGGGATTTTCATGTGATTTACCACAAGCTTCTTTCTCTATAATTTGGGACAATGCTGAGAATGCCTCTTTATTTACGTTGCAGGGCTTAATCCATCTTGATATCTGGCTCTTTTATTTAATTTTTTTAATGTTTATTCTTGAGAGGTAGAGAGAAGAAAAGACAGAGTGTGAGTAGGAAAGGGGCAGAGAGAGGAGACACAGATCTGAAGCAAGCTCCAGGCTCTCAGCTGTAAGCACAGAGCCTGATGTGCGTGCGGCTTGAACCCATGAACCCCAAGATCATGACCTGAGCCAAGGTCAGATGCTTAAATAATTGCACCACCCAGGTGCCCCTATATCTGGCTCTTTTATAATTCCTGCTTTTTAATTGGAACGTTCCATTTAACAAGTGGTTCACCCCCTCCTGCCCCTGGGGCAATGGTGTCCTCAGCTTGCCTTCTCGCAGGCCCACGAGTCAGGCTGAGGGGGGAAGCTGCTTGCAGCCAGCAGCCAGGACACCAGGTGCCATGAGAGATTTAGGGTAGCTTTCCTCCCACCATGTGGCCCTTCGGGAGACATCTGCTCCCTTTTCTCACAAGAACCTACTCTTCTAGGCATGAACCTCTGTTCACACTATAAAATATGGACAATTTTGGAGATGAAAAGTAGGGTCCTCTTCTGTCTGCTCAGCAGATCATTGCTGCCCTTAGAGCAGGGCTCCTGTAGTTTAAAATTGAATCCCTTCTCTGGGCCTGGCAGCCAGATCTTCAAAATAAATTACGGAGCCAACTGAAAACCAGTAAGACAAGTATAAGACAGAAGGGGATTTTTCTAATTATGACCCCTATGTAGGAGATTCTGAAAATGTGTTCTGCTCACCCTCCCCACGAGTTAGACACTGAGAAACACTGCAGGTTCCGGTTACTGTGTGCGCTGTAAGCCTCTGAGTAAGAGCCGGCTTTATGTAGTTGCAGGAACTACATATCCACAATATTTGGTCCATTGTAAACACACAGATACAGCTGTTGACTCAAAGCCTCAGTATCATAAATAAAAAACCAAGATGGGAGGGAATGAGATAAGAAGGTCAGATAAGAGATAAGAGATATATGTTTTAGTTAAAGGGCTCTACTATAAGCTGTGGAAGAAAAAAAGAATTGAAAATATATTGTGTAAAGAGTGTGTGTAAAAGCATTGCTATAGAGATGACAGTAATGCCCTACCAATAAGAATAAAATTAAACAATAAATTCCTGAAAAGTATCATGGTGTATTTACCTAGAAGAAAAGAGGAAAAGATGTTATCAAATTTAAGATAAGAATAGGGACACAGTGAGGAGCATCATCAAATATCTTCCAGTAACAACATACCATGTGGGTTTATTTAAGAAAGTAGGGAAAAAGGACTTGAAACATTTCTCTTCCCCAATTGAGAAAGCTGGAGACTTGCTGTAAAGTATAAGGAGGGTTTCCAGAACCTTGCTAGAGCCCACATCCCAAGCCCTGATGGGGAGAAAGTCCTGATATAGCCTTCATAATATTTGAAATCAGATACTGCATGGAATCTAGCAGTATCTTTGAAAAAAAGTCCAGACTCAACTTCAAATATAGATGAAATTCATTCAGTCTCCACTCTAGCAGCCTGACAGAAAAAAGACTTGAACTTTACTGAGGACTGAACATTCTCTACTTCAGTCTCTACTGTGCTTTCACACACAATATGGTACATACAATGAAATAATTAAAAATATGAGATGCAAGAGAAACAAGAAAAATTTGGTTCAGTGTATAGACAAGAGAGGAAATAGTCAACAGAAGCAGGTTTAAAAATGGCCTGGATATTGGAATTATCAGAATCTTTTCCATAACTACAATAAATATTTTAAGGGATCTACTGGAAAAGGGGAACAGGTTTGAACAGATGGGAAATACATGCTATCTATCTATATCTATCTATTAATCCAACTATCCAGTGGAAATGAAAATCATGATTTCAAAAATCAGGAATAAAGAATTCTTTTTATGGCTTTAACAGAATCTAGACACAGTAAAGGAAAAGATCAAGGATTGTGAAGATGGACAATAAGCTGAAACAGAGAGAAGAAAACAGGGTGAAAACAATGAAACAGAACATCCTAGATCTGTAGGACAATATCAAAATGGACTACCACAAGTGGAACTAGGATCCTAGAAGGATAGAGTGAAAATAAAGTTGAAGAAATATGTGAAGAAACAATGACTGAGAATTTCCTGACACTGATGAAAGATATCAACTAGTATATCCACAAGCTTAGCAAACCCGAACAGGATAAATACAAAGATAAGCACCTCTAGTCTTATATACAAAACTCCTACTTAGTGCAATATGGCAAGAAAAAGAAATATAAGACATAAAGATTGGAAGGGAAGATGTAAAATGATCTTTTTACAAAGACCATGGTGCAGTTATAAAACCTCAACAAACTATATTAAAATATCAAGATTACAGGATATAAGGACAATGCATAAAAATTCATTGAATATGTATATACTAAGGACAAAAATTTGGAAAACGAAATTAAAACAAACCACTTAAATTTGTCTTAAATGTTGGAAAATAAGAAAACTGGTGGACTTACACTACCTAATTTCAAGATTGATTCTAAAGGTGCACTAACAAAGACAGGGTGAAATTAGACGGATAAACAAATAGATCATTGAAGTGGTATAGAGGCTCCAGAAAGATACTACATATTTAATGTCAATTAATTTTTGCCCAAGGCACAAAATCAGATCAGCAGGTAAAGGAATTTCTTTTTAAGAAATGGTTCATTTCTGGGGCTCTTGAGTGGCTCAGTTGGTTAAGCATCTGACTTCAGCTCAGGTCATGATCTTGCAGTTCATGAGTTCAAGCCTGCTGACAGCTCAAAGCCTGGAGCCTGCTTCTGATTCTGTGTTTCCCTCTCTGCCTCTCCCTGACTTGTGTTCTCTCTTTCAAAAATAAATAAAAAATATTTTAAAATATTAAAACAAAATGGTTCGTTTCAACTGAAAATCCATATGGAAAGAAAAATGTACTTCATTCCTTCATATATAAAATTAATTCAATACATATGACACACCTAAACATAAATGCTAGAACCATAAAGCTTTTTGAAGGAAATATAAAAGAATAGCTCCATGAATTTGGGGTAAGCACGGATGTCTTAGTTGGACACAAAAAATATTAACCATGAAAGAAAAAAACCTGATAAACCTCATTGTTATGGGCCAAATTGTGTTCTCCCTAAAATTCGTATGCAGATGCTTTATCCCCAGGGCCTCAGAATATGACTATATGTGGAAATAGGGCTTTTCCAGGGGTAGTCAAATTAAAACGAGGCTGTGAGGGTGGACCCTAATTTCATTTGACTGGTGTCCTTATAAGAAGAGGAAATCAGGACAAAGGAAGAAATATCTGGGAGGCACAGGAGCAGAGAAAAGACTGTGAGGCTATCCACAAACCAGGGAAAGATTCTTCAGAGAAAACGAAGCTTGCCAACACTTGGATCTCATAGTTCCAGCCTCCAGAACTGGGAGAATATAAATATTTATTGTTCAAGCCACTGAGTTTGTGGTATCTTGTTGTGACGGCCCTGGCAAACCAATATATTCATCAAAATTAAACATTTTTGCTTATTAAGGGAAATGAATGTACAAAATGGGAAAAACATTTGAAATACATGGGTATCACATATCCAAATATATAGTAGAGAGCTCCCGTATATTAACAGTGAAAGATAATCCTAGTTTTTATATGAGCAAAATCTTGAACAGACTTTTTAAGAAAAAAGACACAAGAATGGACAATAACTGCATAAAAATGAGCTTGATATCATTAGTCCTCAGCAAAATGCAAATTAAAACCACAAGGAGATATCATTTCACACCCACCAGAAGACCAAATGATGGTGAGACTGTGGAGCAACTGGAGTGTCACATTGCTGATAAGAATGTAAAATGGTACACTTTGGAAAATTACTAGCAAATGGTTTTGTTTTTTTTGGGGTTTTTTTTTTTTTTTTTGGTAACATTAAATAGGCATCTACCCTGTGATCCAGGAATTCCACTTCTAGGCACCTATATAAGAAAAGAAAATGTACATCCACAAAAAGATCTGTATAAGAGTGTTTCTAACAACCCCATTGTGGTATATTCTTACAACAGAACAGTCAGTAATAAAAGAATGAATGACTGATACATACAACATGGATGAATCTCAGAAACATCCAACTGGATACATGAAGGCAGGTATAAAACAATACACTCTATGACTGCATTGGTGCAAAGTCCTAGAACAGGCAAATAACTCTTTGTAAAAGAAATAAGGAAGTGGTTCCCCTTGCAGAGAGGGGAAGACTTCACTGGAAAGGGGCACAAGAGAATTCTGCGACGTAATGAAAGTAGTCTGTATTTTACTTTGGATGGTGGATTATAGGGTAAGTGCTCTTGTCAAAACTCATGGAGCTGAACACTGAAGTCTTGTCTTTTTTATTTTATGTAAATTGTACCTTAATTTAAAAATAAAAGCAAGAGTATTCGATAGTCCCTTTTCAGTGAGGTTCTCTCTGTGCAGATCAGAGTGGGGATCCACACGGGACCAGTCTTAGCAGGTGTGGTGGGAGACAAGATGCCGCGGTACTGTTTGTTTGGTGACACTGTGAACACTGCTTCTAGGATGGAAAGTCACGGGCTTCCCAACAAAGTGCACGTCAGCCCCACGGCCTACAGGTAGCCATTCATGTATTCATACCATCCTTTGTCTTTTCCTACTTCCAGAAAGCACAGAGTGCCCCGCAGCCAAGAGATGGGGGGTAGTGAAAGAAACCCATGGTTTTTCTCCCATGCCACACTGGCTTACAGAACACATTGTGTCAGACAATAAGCACTGGTGAGCCTCTTTCATAAGACAGACTTGCTCCCAAGGAGCATATGGTCTAAAGCAGGGATTAGCAAAGTATAGTCATTGACCCAATCCAGTCTGCTGCTTGTTTTTTGTAAATAAAGTTTTATTGGAACACAGCCATGCTTTTTTTATTTACACATCGTCTGTGGCTGCTCTCAGGTGACAACTGCAGACTGGAGTAGCTGTGGCAGAGGCTGTATGGCCTGCAAAGCTGAAAATATTTACCTTCTGGTCTTTTACAAAAAAGTGTGCTGACTTTTGGTCTAGCATAAAAAGAAAGAAGTATTCACTAATAATTATTTGAAAGTGTAATAAGTACAATGATAAAGATAAGCATAAAATAATACTTAATGGTTTCTTGACACCTTACAGGAGGCCAACCAAATTCTGTTCTGAGTTCTTTAACATATGTTCATCTACTCTCACAACAGCTCTATAAATATGTACTATTATTCTTATCTACGGAGTAAAAAAACAATCAGGCACAAAAAAGTTAATAACTTGCTTCAGGTCCCAGTAGATTAGGAAGGAAAAGAGCCAGATACAACACGGGGGTCAGGCTCTGAGTCCCTGCTTTATCCACTGTACTCTTGTGCCTGCGGTAATTCGAGTGTGTCTGTCCTGAGAACCCAAGCAGGGGTGCCTAATCCAGGAAAGAAATCCTTTGTGGAGGAAGAGATCCCTGGGCTGAATCTTGAACAGGGAGTCCAGCATAGGATCTAGCCAAATCTGAGGTTCTGGGAATGAAAAGCCAGCAGTACAAGCACAGATGTAGAGTCAGAGCAGAGAACTACCAACAATTTAGCTTGCTAGAGTAGACAACATGGAGCAGGAAGCAGTGATCGCTGTGTGTGCCCTGCCGAAGAGCAAGGGTGTACACTGCAGGTGGAGAAGAGCCCCTGGGGAGCATGAGACCAGAGACAGTGGCAGGATCAGGGTCCTATTTGATGCTGACACTCAAGACGGTGCAAGGACGGGGCACCTGGGGAGCTTAGTCGGTTAAGTATCCGACTGGCCCCAGGTCATGATCTCATGGTTTGTGAGTTCAAGCCCTGCATGGGGTTCTGTGCTGATGGTGGGGACCCAGTTTGGGATTCTCTCTCTCTCTCTCTCTCTCTCTGCCCCTCCCCTACTTGCTCTCTTTCTCTCTCTCAAAATAAATAAACTTTTAAAAAAAGAGTATGCAAGGATAGATTTGAGCATCAGGAAAAAACACAGAGAAGGCCTGTTAGGAGTTGGGTTTGAATCAGATCATTGGTGGTAGAAATTCTGGGAAAAGTAAAATCAGCTGAACCTGGTAGTTGCTAAAAATGGAGAATGAGAAAGAGGGAGAAGGCTTGAATGTCTCCCAGGCCTCCATCCTGGATGACAGGGATCTGAATCTCACCACCAGAGACAGGGACAGGTAAGAGGACTTCCAGTTCACAGGGACAGATGATGAGTTCAGGTTGGAAGTGCTGAATTCAAAACTGTGGAGCATCCTAGGTAGAGATGCCGTTATATGGGTGGATGAAATCTGGAATTTGAGGGGCTGGTGCACACACCAGCATGGAAGACATGGCTCTCGCACCGTGTGGGCTGTGGGTATGAGTGATGTGTTGGAGGAAGGGAAGATGGGATAGGATCATGGGTTTGGGTGGGTCCCCTGTGTGCTCACTCTGTCTTTGGCACCCTGTTCAGTATATTTGAAGTTCATGCTCACTTTTCTCCCCAGCTGCCTCCTTGCCCCACTCATCAGGTCTGGCCAATGTCCTGGGGTCACCCGCAACCCCCCAGACCATTGTGCACCCTGGGACCCAGAATTCTCCTGCATCACCCTCTCCATTGTCACCAATACTCAAGTCATAGACCTGTGATCTTTGATATCTGGTGCAATTTTTTCCCTCTTTGCAGAGCTCTGGAAAATCAAGGGTTTGAAATAATTGAGAGGGGTGAAATTGAAGTGAAAGGGAAAGGGAAAATGACCACATACTTTCTGATCCGGAACCTGCATGCCTCAGAGGATGAGATCATGGGCAGACCTCAAAGCCTGCTTGATCACAAGGGTAAGCACAAAAGAGAAGTCGCAACTCAGTGTCGGATATTTTTTTCACTAACAGCTTCAGATGTGTTTAGTGTGGCCCTTGGGAATGCAGGGTCAGTGTGGGTCATCCCTTTGCACCACTCCCATTTCGGAGAGGCTCCTAAGGGTCGGAGCGACCAGGATGAACACTGACCCTGGGATAGTTTGATGCCCCTTGAGCTGGGCTGATGAGCCCAGCCTGAAGGGTCCCTCATGCATTCGTTTTCAAGGTTCTTGCCATCCCAGAAAAGGGCCTTTCCCCATCCGCCTCTCCTGCAGCTGGGAGTCAACTTTAGAATCTCTCTCTCTGCTCCTCAGCCTCAGAGCAGGCTGCAGGACAGGCTTTCCCCACACGTGGAAACCTTCCACCTTTCTCATTTTCTGCTGGCTTCTAAAACTGGGAAGAAGGACAAAATCTGTGACTCATGCATCTCCAGGAATGATAGGAGAGTGAGTTTAGGTTAAAACAACCCAGTGCTAAGCCAGCCCAGGGATCACCATTTGGCTCTTGGTGCCGCAGCGGCCGGAATCCAATGAGGAGGTCTGCATCCGCCGCCGGGCGGGTCCCTCCACCCCACGCCATCAGGCCCTTAACATCTGCTCTGGTCAATGCTGGGAGGCGCTGACCCAAAGGTGAAAGCCAGTAGCAGGAGGCGAACCTCCCTGAACCTCTGAAGCAGAGTGGAGGAGGAAATGGATTCATTCTGACAGGAGCTAATCTTTAGTTGCTCCAGGGGCCTGCAAAGGAAAATCAGAGGTTTCTTGTTGCTCATACATGCAGGAGGTCTCTTTGGGACACACGAATTAAGGTTACTCTTTTTAAAAGTAGAGCTATTTCAATAAAGAGATGGTTATTTGAAGAACTTTAAAAATTGTTTTCATAGTGCGTTTGCCTCATGCTAGTATCCCTGTGAGCTGGGATGGGTTCGGGCATATTTTACTGAGGAAGACGCAGAGATAGATCTAAGTTAAAAATTAGGAATAACTTTGGCTAGTATAGACCAGAGGGCACCCTTACCGGAGATTTTGGCCTCTAAATTTCTAGACTTAACGTGCCTCACCCATGACATCACCTTCTCCCTCCCACCAACATGGCCTCCCCACAGGGAGGGTTGCTAGGAAGGGATAAGTAAGGTCCCCCCCCC
>NC_043703.1:59058174-59121430 GCF_006229205.1 Suricata suricatta | reverse complement strand
TGGCTTCAGAGGTGTCACTCATGGGGGGTGGGACAGCTTAGGTGGAGTCTGGGGCCCTGGGGCAGGCTGCTTCTGATGGCTGCTCACTGCACTTTGAATGGGTTTTGTTTTCTGGCTCTGCCATCCCACCCTCCTCACACCCCAGTGTGCCAGGGGGCCCTCATTCCGGAAGGGCTCTCTGTGTCCACCTCCAAAAGAATGTCTAATACTCAGAAAGGCATATTGGTCTCTAGGTGCCCCCTAAACAAAGTTTTTCTGGACATCATGCCCTCAGTAGCATGTCATCTGTGAATAAGGAGTGCCGGAGACTTCCACACTTTTCCCATTAGAGGGTTCCCAGAGCAGCGATAATAGAGGTACAGTCCCGATGACCCTCTTCTCTGTTCTGCCTCTGAAGGAGGTAGGGGTGCGAGACTTTCCCTAATCCATATCCACTCTCTACTGCCCGGATGAGCCCTCCACTCCCTCAAGAGCCATGCACTTGAGGATGCACTTTGAGGATGGGGACACCACGCAGTGATGAAGACGCAGGGATGAGCCTGCAGAATGAGTGGCTGTGGCAGCAGTCCGACTCCCAACTCTCCCTCTCTGGCTTTGTGCAGCCACTGTCACCCTCTTGCTTTCTGAAAACCCCATGTGAGAGGGTCCAGATGGGATTAAGATTTTGAGGCAAGGCAGCAGTGTCTGTTACAGAGAACCAAGGATTTTTCCAAAACCATGCCTGGTCACTGAGACCATTTCTAAAGACAAAGGAGACAACCCATGTGAAGAGTTAGTACAGGTTAGTAAACTCTATATATTTAGCTATAGGCATTTTTATGAGACAGCACCCTTGGAATGTTGCTTGAGCCCTTGGCACTGGGTACTTTCCCCGTGTCTGAAAACTTCACTCTAGTTCGATCCCAGAATCTGAGATTGAGGGACTGATGAGCACGCTTCCATTAAATTCTGGTGAGAGGAGACAAGGCAACGTCCCTTACTCTGATTGGGGCCCAGGCCATCTTGGATTCTGGGGCATGAGAACTTCTGAGCAGACGTTCTGCCCTCCCCTCGACCCCCAACTCCCTGCCTTCCTACAACTGCATGTTTCTGAATAATGGTCAAGCCTTAAATAGTCTGCAACGTTCACAGATTCATTCAACAACATCTTTTAGAAAACTGTTGATGCTCTAGGGAAACAGAGAGTGGAGGCCAGACCCTAGGCTGGGATCGTCAGTGCTCACTCAACTGAAGACATGAGTCCCTGACTTCATACAGCCTGCATTTTAGTCGGGGAAGACACACAACCCAGAGCAAATAAATAAGGTCATGTTAGGTAGTGACAAATCTTAGGAAGAAAATGAAAAAACAGCAGTGGAGAAGAGGGCAATGAAGGCTTCTTTGGGACAGCAGCATGTAAGCTGAAATGTGTGGACAAGAGCCGGCCATGAGGCTGTCACAGGAACTTTCAGACAGTGCCAGGGCCTAAGCAAACATGAGCATGGTCAATTCAAAGAAGAATAAGAAGGCCAGTTTGTCTAAAGAGGGTGGAATAGGAAGGGGGCAGTAGGGGACGAGAGGTGAGCAAGAGCCCTGGTCAGTGTGGTCTTGAGCTTTCCTATCCAAACACAGATGGTCCAAGTGTAAGTAAGCAGCAAGTCAGGAAGCTATGGGAGTCCTTGGGAACGTTCCATGGGAGAACGTTTATGACTGCTCCATAAACAGCTCGGAATGGGAGGTCTAAGGATGCTTCATGTTCTAGACAGGGGAACAAATTCATTATTCAAGCCTGTGCTACATGGGGATTCCTCCACAGGAGAGGTGAACAGGGCTGGGCAGGGGCTAGACTTCTTGCTGAAAATGGAGACAGGAGTTTTTCAGCTGGGCCCGAGTCAGTATCTCCTCCAACTGCTGCTTTCCTGGACGTACACCAATACCAACAACCATAGGAGAAACTCAGGTCACTTCGGTTTGGGGGTGAAAACCGGATGGGTAGAGAACTGGTAGTTGTGGGGCAACTAGTTAGTCCTGGGCATTTTACCCACTTTATCTCATTTGGCACATGAGTCCCGTGATTGTTTTTGTAACAGGTAAGAAAGTTGAAGTTCATAAAGGCGATATAATTTAGACGAGGTCCCACAACTGGTAAGCGGAAGAAGTAGGACTTGATCTTTATGCTTGTTTGTCTCAGGCAGAACTATTTCGGTTTCCCCAGGGGGTAAGCCGCTCACTGCACATGGCCCTCCAGGCTTCACAGGGCCCCACATGTTTCTCTCCATCCTCTGGGCTCCGACTGAGCAGCCTTCTGGTTGTTTCTGGGTGTGACCTGCAGGGGTATTAGTGAGGGCCAGCTCACACAGTGTGGGCGAATGATACAACATGTGTGTGAGCCAGAGGCTTGGAAGTGACAAAGCACAGCCAAGCCATTGGGCCTCCATCTAGCTGTCCGGATACAGACCTACAGGATCAGAAATTGCTGTTAACAACTTCCCCAGGGAATTAGAGTTGAGTTTACCATGACACATAGGTCCTTATCTCTGATGGTTGGCAGCAGACATAGAATTTCCCCTTGAAGAATTCACGTCATCTGCCCCCTGGGTCTGCCTTGTCATTGTGATTTAGGTCTCAGTTCTTGTGGGTTTGGGGCTACATCTGATAATGTCATGCTCAGCACGGAGCTAGGTGAGGGCTGCCCGAAGGTCACTGCGGGAGCCCCCACTCTTACCTCCAGCCTTGGGGCCATTCCATGTGGCCCCGATGTGGGCATCATTATGGGAACATGCTTCTGTTAGTAGCCAAAATCTGTCAGGACCCTGGGTTTTGCTACTTTCCAGTTCTGCCTGTTTTCCAACCTCTAGGCAGTTGGGAGGACATTTAAGACTCACCACATCTGCCACCAACCTCACCAGATTGTCACCTGGTTGCCACGCTTCTGATCACATTCCAGAGGCACTCATTTCCCTCTGACCTTGCTCTCAGATGTGGGAAGTAGGTGCTTCCCTGCCTCCCTCTCTCCCTCTCTGCAGCCAGCTGCGGAGGCAGGAGCAAACCACACAGACCCTTCTCTGCGTGCCAGCTGAGACGTGATGCCTGCCCCTTCCCTCCGCCTTCTTTCCAATTTTTTTATACATTTATTTATTTTTTCTAAGAGAGAGTGAGACAGAAAATGAGCGGGGAGGGTCAGAGAGAGAGGGAGACACAGAATCTGAAGCAGGCTCCCTTAGCAAGCATTCAGCACAGAGCCTGACGGGGGCTCAAACCCACCAACCGTGAGATCATGACCTGAGCTGAAGTCGACACTTAGCTGACTGAGCCACTCAGGCGCCCCCACCCTTGGCCCCCTTTCAAAGGGGGGGGGAGGGGCGTCCTTGAATCTTTGCAAGGCCCAGCCAGAGTGTCGGCCTGCCCTGGCAATAGGAACCTCTCCAGCAGGACCCAGGCCTGCAGGCGGCACCCAGGACCTCATTTGCACTTCAATAACACTCTTTTCTTTTACTCTGCTCTGTATCTGGGTGTTAGAAGTGTTAGGGGAGAGACTCCCCGGTTCAATTAAACAGGAGTATTGAGCCGGAGAGAAATCAGTGTGTGTTGACGCAGATATTTAAGCAACCACCTTTCAGTATTGACTAAAAAATTGGCCTTCCAGCTGTCCCTGCTGGCAGGCTCTTCTGGCATCTCGTCAGACCACTGTTAATGTGTTTTTCAAATTTCAACTTGCTTCAACTTGTCTCCTAACTGATTCTCTCGATAATTATAATAATGGGTTCCAGGCTGACCTGCATACAGCACTTAGGCACATAGCCCAGGCTCCTCTCTGGAGGTGACCCCTTCTTGTAAATCAGGCCAAGCATGTCCACTTGCTGGGCTCATGACAGGTGAAGTCAGTTTGGAGGACCTGTTACCCCCGCTCCTACCTGTTCCACTGGAGAGTGTCAGCCACAGCGGTCTCTCTCAGAGTTTAGTGGTCCACCTGCTGGGGGCTTTGCTGATTCCCTCAAATCTGACTCAGTCTTCCTGATAGGAGGAACTTCGCCTTCCCGTGCAATCCTCCTCATGCGTGGAGGAGTCTTCGGTCACTTAATTGGCAGGTCCTTTCCCCTCACTTTGGAGGGTCTTGACAATACAAGTCAAGTGCCTTTTCCCACACATGTCCAGAGAGCGGGGGGCCCAGCTGGTGGCGAGCCCTGTGAAGGAGGCTGGGCCTCTATTCCTGGCCCTCAGGCTCTTCTGAGGTCTTACTAAGCCTGGCTGTCAAATCTTCCTGACCTTTTCTACTTGGGGCTGATGAATGGCGTGGCTGTTTTGTTTGATTTTGCTAGAAGACTGGTCTTCATATCTATTTACTTATTTATTAATATCGAAGTATCGTTGGCACACAATGTCACATTAGTTTCCAATGTGCGACATAGCGATATGATGAGTGTGTGTACATTATGCTGTGCTCACCACAGTGTGACCACCGTCTGTCACCATGCTATTACTGTACCATTGACTGTATTCCCTATGCTGTGCCTGTGGCCCTGAGGCATAGCTGTTTTTAACCTCAGCTTTCTAGAAATTGAGCTGTTAACCCAATAATGTTCTGTAGAAGGAAGATGCTGGGAAGTATAAATGAACTCTTCACAAACGAGGAGTTTACTGATAGAAGAACGTCGCCAGTGTGAGGGTAGGTGTCTAGAGTCACTTGTCAGCCTTGACATCGTCAACTGGGATGTAGCATCAGGAGCTGGTCAGCATGGGAAGGCATCAGACTCAGATGGCTGGGCCTCACCCCAAGAGTGACTCAGTAGGTTCAGAGGGGGTCTTTCGTCTCTGGTTTGTTAACCATCTCCACGGGGCATTCTGACATGCTGCCAGGCCAGGGAACCCCCATCACAGTAGAATGGGTATTAGCTTGAAGTCAGAATTCCTGTGTCCACATCCGGGTGCACAGGAACCAGCTGTGTCAGTTTGGGCAAGTCCACTTTGTTTCATGTTTCTCAACCTGATAGCAGAGTGCCTGCTTTACTGGTCACTTTGAGGAACACTTGAGATGCTATGTATTATCTGGAAACTGCAAAGTGCTGAAGGCATGTCACATACGCCAGTGCTTTGTCATTTAGGAACCCTATTGTTGGGAATCATTCACTTAACAAACATGTGATGGCAGGGACAGGCAGATCAAGGATGTGGCCTCTGCTCTGATCTCTGGAGAATGCAGGGGCTTCTGGAAGCTGGAGATCTAGTTCCTCCAGGTCATGACCTCTTTTGCCCATGGATAGAAACAGAAGACAAGGGGGAGAGGAATTCTAGAATGGCAACCACCCCCATGAAACCTGGTGGCCCCACTGCACCATTTTTATCACTAGAATAAAATTCTCTCACTGGTAGAGTTTCTCCTAAAGAATATCACTTCTAGAATTCGTGGCTCCTTTATCTGCTCACACCTATGAACTGTATGGTGTGGCCAGTCTGACCTTCCCCTAGAGCAGACGGATTCATTGGAAAATTAACTTAGATGGAACCAAGTAGGAGGAGATAAAGGGTTCTGTACACATGGAGACCATTCAGAGTAAAGGCCAAGTTGAGTGGGGGGGTGAGACATACAGGTGGGAGGGGACCCCCAACGGCAGTCTCCATGTGGGGAGCACCCAAATGGCATGAAGTCTTGGGGACAACTGAGAAGACTCAATAGAGAGTCAGACTTGAGGCTCAGGCCAAAGTCCCTGCCCCAGTCATGGAAAATCAGAACGGAAACTAAGACACGGTTTCCCACATCTTATTCTATGTAGGAGGTTCGTACAGATGCAGACTGCAGACAAAAAATTATTTCATTCACAAATGTAAGAATTCCTTCTTACAACTCCATGTCATATCCTTTATGACTCATGGAGTCCTGTCTATAATGACAAGCCAGAGACCAAATTCCATGTATATTTGCCAAGGCAATAACCCTTCCCAGAATGCCTCTTGGCTATCGCTACTGAACTATATAGCACCCCCTAAGTTCACATGTGACAACATTACACAAGCAATGGCTGTTCCCCAAGCCAGGACGGGTTCTTTCTGCAACCATTCTTTTTACTTACTTCATTTTTAGTAGATTCTGAAGTGGGTGTCAGTGCTGCTTTTCATTCTTTCCTGGGCTGTGTTGGTTTGTTCAACTGAAGATTGTTTATTTGTTTATATTATAGAAGGGATATTTAATTATTACCATTATATTAAAACCAAAAAGTGCAGCTAAACCAAAAGAAGAAAGCAAAAGTAACTGTAATTCCATCACCCAGAGAGGCTACTACTAATGTTTTGCTGCCTATCTTCCAAACTTGTGCATGTTAGGGTACACGTGCATGTGGATACATGAGCGTTTCTCTGCACAAAATGGGGATTGTCACACATATGCTGCTTTGTAACTTGGGAGGTGATTGATTTCTTTCCTTTGGACATTTAAACACAGTTCAAAACAGAAGAGGGCCATTTGAAAAGACATAATGTGCTTGACATGGTATAGTTGTTTCCCATGTGACTTGTGCTGTTATAGACCAAAGGCCAATTTACATCGCATCAAATGGAAACTCCAATTATTGAGTACTTCTGCAAATGTGTAATATATCTGTGAGGTCCCTGATATTCTGAGAGTCCTAAAGTTGCCTCTGAAGTTTCCAAGGAAGACTAACCTAGTTGAACTTAGTTTTGATGTCTAAAGTATTTCAAGATACCTCGATTTCAGTATGGAAAGATGCACATTGTAATACACAAGCAGGAAACTTCACCATGGCACTACATTTCCCAATGATGCGCAATAATGAACATTAACCGTAGCAAAATGATGAGACTAGTAGGAAGTCCTGAGGGGTTGTGAGCAATGGTGTTGTAGTACAAAAGATGATGAATGAGAACTCATCTTGAGTAAGCAAGGAAATTCTTTCACCATCTGGAGTTGAAATTGGATTGTAAAGTGTAAAAATTCCAGGAAGGACTTGTAATTCCATGCCAATCAAGGCTTGTTTGAATCGTCAGGTGGCATTGGCTCAAGTAAAGCTGTGTTTGGCCTTTGACCTGGTCGCTTTCGATATGCCGCTTCAGTTCTCCCAACACAATGCTACCTGGCCATTTTTTCTCTCCTTGTCCATCAGGGACTTTTTCTTCAAGGACAGAAAAGGGAAAGAAGAAGAAGATTAGTGAGTTTAATAAGAGTGCAAGGGAAATGTGGGTAGAAATGGAGGAGAAAGAGGACCACAGTTACACACAGGTGAGAAAGTAAAAAAAACAAAAACAAAAAACAACCAGGTTAGAAGAGAGAAAAATGTGCCATGGGAACAAGAGAAATGAAGCAGTGAGGAAACGTAGGTTGACACCTTTTTTGAAGAGAAATTAGAAGGAAGAAAAACAGACATGTTGAATTATGGGAAGATTAAAGGGTCTGTGAAATATTATTTCCTACTGTTGAGTTTACTTCCAAAATTCTTTGGGAGAGGATAGCCAGAAAACAGAATATTCATCTTGGTTACAAAGAAATGATCAGGAAGCAGGGGCACATCATAAACAGAGCCTCCCTGTCAAGAGGTAAAGAAAATGGTTTCCTTTGCTGGATTCCCTTATTTCAGCATCTCCAACCCCTTCTTTTTGGTTTGTATCTTCGTTCTGGGTGACCCTCACTTTTGGTACAATTCCAAAGACACAAAACAAATTCCTGCACTCACAACATTATCTTGTGGAGATTTTCTCTGATAGGTTCTCATAACATTTCTATGAGTTGAATGGGAGTAGTAATCCTTTTACATCTGGAGAAACTGAGGCACAGAGACACACTAGATGGGGAGTTCAACTGCCCCCTTAGTGCCGATGGTTAGTGACAGACCTGGCTGTAGCCATGTCCTCTCAATAGTATTCAGCTCTGTTCCTCTGTTTGCCATGATACCACAGCACAGCTGGTCTCACACTTTTCAAACACATTGTCCTTATCATTAATCTTGTGTATTCCATTTTTGAAACACTTACTTCCCTTTAAAATAATGCTTATATTTCAAAGAAAAGCCATACCACAATCAATTCTGTGATACAAAGTGAAAGGGCTAAAGAGTATTTGGAATAATAAAACTTGTAGAGAATTAGAAAAACACAAAAACAAAAAACCCTGTATCTGCATAATAGTGTCCAAAGAGCATAAAATATTGCTAAGCATGATTTAGTATTTTGTAAGGCAGGGGTGGGGGAGGGGAGGATGTACTATGGAGTTCAAATGAACATACAGCTAATGACATCTCCATTTAAGTAACTCCTGTTTGGCCATTCCCTATAAAGATGCCACATGTGAGGGCCTTACAAACCTTGATTCCTTGTCAGATTAGCCCCACCTCAGCCATGAGCTGAATACTCCAATATGAGCCATCACCAAGAGCTGCCCCAGTGACATGGTCTTGGAATCGTGCAACCCCCTCCTTGTTTGCTCCAGGGCCCTTTCCCAGATTCTTCCCTCATCCTGGGCCAGAGACAGGGGAGAAACGGGACAGGGCCAGCAAGCCCAAATTCTTCCACACCATCATGAGTACATAACCACCAATGTTCTTGAAGGACCAGTGCATTAGCAAATTGTTTGTGCTGAAAACTACCCATTGCTATTAAGATCTTAAAACAAGGTTAATCCCCGAACTAGGTTTGGGAAGAAGTCTGAAGTGCTAACAATCTCTGATGGTGAAAGAACTCATTTATTAATCTGGGGACAGAAGGCTGAAGATAGAAGCCCCTCCTGCATTTCCTAATTTCTAGAACACACAAGCCGCAAATCAAATATGTGACCTCTCGATGGTCTCTGAAACAATGACTGGTGTAAAAAAAAAAAAAAAAGAAAAAGAAAGAGAGAGAGAGAGAAATAGGAATGATATAAGACTTTAAAATATTAGATGCTAACTTTTCCAAATGAAACTGCAGGAAAAGCAGGGAGAGACGGAGACAAGGTCTTCCATCAGCCTTCTTGCCTCCATTACTTCTCTGAGTCCTGCTCCCCACCCTTCCTCCCTGTGTGGCTCATTCCCAGAGGTAGTTCTTTTCCAGTGCCTTCTCTCCGTGGGCTCTCTCCCATACTTACAATAAGAGCTGGCATTTTGAGTTCATACTCTATATCATCATTGCATTAATCACCTTACAAATCATTTGATTTAGTTATTCCAACAATATTGAGAGATAAGTGTAATCATTATTTCCCCACTCTTCAGATGAGGACAAATGAGGCCCAGGGAGATTAACAATGAACTGTGGCCCTACTGGGTGCAACCCTCCGCCTGTGTCATACTGATGTTCAGACCTCCTAGACAGTCACAGGGCAAGTTTGGAGGCTTGGTGCTATTATGTGCTATTATGTGAGTTACGCACAAGTAGAGATTTGGTATGTGACCAACAAGATGACACAGTATGGGACAAAAGAAAGACAATATCAACAAGGCCAAGGTCTGCGTGGGCTTTCTCCGCCTTGGCTGTGAAGATGTTCTCCTGCTCGGGAGGTAGGAAAGGAAGCTCAGGGCGGCCACACTGTGTTGTCCGGAGCCTAGCTCAGACAGAAGCCCCCTGACCAGTCTGAAGCTTGACTGACTTGCTCACCTCATTGTCTTGTTTCAGCCTCTGATGAAATGACACCTGGAGGGAGTTCAGAGGCAGGACAGGGCTCCGTGGAGGCAGCTGACAGGCAGCGGTCTTCGGATCAGACAGAGACACCTCACTTTCCTAATGACGCTCTGCCGTCTGGTTTCTGCGCTCTGCTGTAACAGAGGGAAAATGAACCCCTTGGCTTAATTTTTCCCCTACTCAGTTTTATGGAGACAAAGGAAAGTAACTTCTTTTCATTTCTCACTTCGAAACATCTTAAGCTGCGTCTCTTCCTCATTGTTCCTTTGAGAATAAAAGTCTAGAAATGAAACCCAATCCTGACAAGTTTGGAAAATGTGCTTTTACATTCTCAGTTTAAAGCCAGCACCCCCCCCACCCCCGCCACACTTTGAGACTGAGTCTTGTTTGCTCCCACAGATGAGAAGTTGGGCTGTGGGGCTTCGTTCTGTTTCCTTCTAACTGGGGGGCTTTCACGCTCTCATTGCTAGGGTTCCACCGAATCTTCGCCTCTGAGCAAAAGCCCCAGTGGCCAACTTCAGAGGATACCCTGACCTCTAGCACATTGTGTGCAATGTCTTGTTTTAAATGATGGTGGGTGAGAAGGGGGAGGAGGAGGCGGAGGAAAGAGACCCAGACCCTGCAGTTTATAAATCACCCCATAACACAGCCGGGATGTGAAAGGCCCTCGGCCAGGGGTTGGGAAAGGAAATCATTTTCATTCCCAGCCCTGGGAATGGTGTGAAGCAACAGAACAAAAGCTGCATTTCTCCAGAGATTTTCTGAAAGTAAGATGGAAGGGAAAATGTGAAAATCACAGGAAGAGCAGACTTAGGAAAGATAGGGAAGCAGGGCAGAATGAAGCCAGACCCCCAGGCCCCGGGGCCAGCTGCCTTCACGATGCAGAAGGCTCCCGTACTGCTTGTAGCTCTGGGCACGGGAACACTTTCTGCCCCAGAAAGCGCTGGAGATGTTCTCAGAGCTGTGGGCTGTGCCAGGCAGGAAGCAGAGATGTGGTCTATGGACCTGCATCTGCATTTAGGGGTGGCCAGAAACTTAGCATCTATATTTTACCTAGATAATACAGAAAATCTGAAGGCACACCTAGTTCTGTGATTCATCCTTGTTAGGACCTTCCTTGTCCCAAGAGGCATTAACTATCTCTGATAATTCCCAGGAGGGCACAGGCAAGACCTGACTCTGCCACCCCGCTAATCCCAGGGGCAGAAGGGGAGGGCAAGGCAACATGAGCTGAATTCCTTGCTCCATCCTTCTGGGAGGCAATTGTGTCTTGTGTCTAGAAACGGGCAGGTGCCACCTGCAGGGCAGCAGGGCTGCAGCTCAGTCAGATTAGATGCAGTGCGAAGTGCAGAGTCAAGAGATGTGCGTTCTTGTCCTGACTCTACCGCCTGCATTCATCTTGGGATCTCGGTCTCACCAGCTACAAAACAGGGTTAGTGACAGCTGATCCACCTATCTCACAGGGGTTTTTTTGGTGAGGATTCAGTGAAAGACGAGTGCAAATAGGACGGTGATACTCAATAATAGTAGCTACTAACATTTATTGACCACCAAACACATGCTAGGCATACTCGCATACTTGTTACACGTTACTTCTGCTCCTGGCAACAATCCCATAATAAGTCAGCTCTTGCAGTTCCTACTCAACAGGTAAGAACAAACTCGCAGGTTCAGCAGCCTGAGATTGCGCTGATGGAGGTGCCGGCAAATAGCCCAGGAAAGACACATTCTGCTCAATGTTCTCAGGTCAACTAAATGCAGGCCAGCCTGGAGGTATGGACCCTGGAGCCAGGTGGAGCCATCTTTGAATTCCGATCCAGGATTCAACTTACCAGCTGCGTGAGTTGGAGAAAGTTGCTTAACGTCTCTGTGCCTCAGTGTCCCTTCTGTAAAATGGGGATAATTAGAGGACCTGCCTCATAGGAATGTCATGAACTATACACAAAGCATTTGGAAGAGGTACCCACGGTTTGCAAGCCCTCTTCAAATGCTAAGAATTTTTATTTTCTTTAAACGTGCCTATTATACAAGGGAAAAATGATCCGGTTCACAATTCTTCTTCTTTCCCTGTATACTTTCCTTCAAAGTCCTTTAGCTCAGTTGTAGCCAGAACCCAACCCACAACTATGAACACTGTTAGGTGGCAGCATTGCTGGAAAGATGAGAGCCAAACAGCTGTTTGGTGGAGTGGAGGCTTTTTGTTTTGGTTTTGGAGAGAGGAGAGCAGGAGCCTGCAGCCCGGGCTCCCCACCCACACCTCGCTTTGCTTCCTTGGCCCCAGTAGAATATGCCCCTTGAAGCTCGGTTTTACCTAAGACTGCCAGAAATTGGGAAGCAGGTGCCCTAGCCTTGCGTGAAAATGGAGGACTTTGTGCAGTGTTTATTATGATGGAAATAATTATTTCCAGCTGTAAATGAATGACTACATCCTGCATTTGGTATCCTTCTGGAGCCAACTATTTACACGGGAGTAAACACTGATGGAGACAAATTTTAGGTGCTCAGAGAAACCTAGCCAGGCTGCCGACATTCTCTGGGAGCCCCTGGTCCTCTCCGGGAGCACTCTTCCTTGGATGCACTCCTCATTGCTGGAGCCCTCAGGAGCCCCTTGCCAAGCGTGTGTGTGTGTGTGTGTGTGTGTGTGTGTGTGTGTGTGCGTGCGCGTTCACGTGTGTGAACATCCACTAAGAGGGCAGATCAGCTTGGGGGATGCCTGCACCTCCGTAGCCTCTGCAAATGCTAAGCTCTACCAACAACCTCTGGGGCTCTGCCCGATATCCATCAGCTGGACATCTGGCTGTCACTCCAGAAAGAGACTTTTGTTTATGAGTTACAAATACTTTGCTCAGCAGGGAAGACACAATGAATCCACATGGAGCCCCCTCCAGGCCTTAGGGCCTTGGAGGAGAGGAACCCTCCCACACCTACCACCTGTTAGATTCATTCCACCCAGTCAGCCCGTCTGGCACCAACCTCTCAGCTCCCCGCAACTGCAGGCCACAGCCCTGGGCACAGCAGACTCAGGTCCAAGCAGATGGTTTCTGACCCAGTCTAGCTAGCCAAGGACTATTGCAGACTCACTGGCCTCCAGCCCATGTTAGAGAGGTGGACATTTTCATCAGTAAGAACTTAGAAGGGGCGCCTAGGTGGCTCAGCCAGTTAAGCGTCCAAGTTTGGCTGAGGTGATGATCTCACGGTTGGTAGGGTTGAACTCAGCATCAGGCTCTGTGCTGACAGCTCAGAGCCAGGAGCCTGCTTCAGATTCTGTGTCTCCCTCTCTCTCTCTGCCCCTCTCCACTCATGCTCTGTTTCTCTCTGTCTCAATAAAAAAAATAAAATAAATCGAACATGAAAACACCATCCAACATCCTTTCCCTAGGGAGCCCAGAATTTAATCCTGTGGCTTCTACAGCCAGCCCGACCTCTCAACCCTTAGGCCCCAAGCCTCTGGATGTGGAGCTCATGGGTGTGGTTGGAGGGGGTGATATGCCAGGATGCCCCTCCTGCCACCCTTTTTCCCAACCACCTTGCTTTCTGCAGGGCCATCCGAGCCTGGTTTTCGAATGCCGGGGCCTGGCAGGGGCTGGGGTCCCCCCGCCCCCCGCCCAGGTACCAGTGCTCATTCTTCACCACAGCCCACCTCCCCCACCTCTTCTTTCTCACCCTGTCCTCTTTTCCAACTTTCCTTCAGCCTGAGAAAGAAGGCGAATCATGTGCCTGGCTGAGGAGTGAGATCATTTCTCTCCCCTCTTAGCAGGCTTGCTGTCTGCTAGTCGGGGTTACTGGAAGAAGGCGGGAAAGCTCGATTTCCACAGAGAGCCATCTGGCTCCACAGACTCGCACTGATGCTAATCTGTTGGGTTATTTTTCTTTAGTCTTTTTTTTTTTTTAATTTTTAAAATTTTTTGTTCCTGAAGAACACTGCATCTGCAGCTGTAAACTGAGACCTGCTCCATCTGAAGGCAAGCGTGCATTTGGTACGCATGTTGATTACAGCATTATGCACTCCCCGCCCCCTTGTAGGTGTCAGGCCATCATTGTTATCATTGGTGGGTCTGTGTAGCTGTAACGGCAGGGCTGCACTTTCAAATGGAAATCAGGCAATTATGCTCCACATGGAGAAATCTGACAGATGCAGAAGTTTTACACCACTGGCTGTGTCATGGGGACAAAGGCGACCCGCACTCCCAGGAGATGGTTAAATAAATAGAATATGTTTCAAGAGTGCAGAAAAATCGAGGAATAATGAGCCATGTGATGCGAGTTCATAGATCCTGTGGCTGTTTAACTTCAAAATGTGATAATGATATGTCAACGAACTGCTTAACTCATCCCCGTGAAGGCAGCATTAGAAAACCGATTACAATGCGCATTCAAACACAGGCGGACGCCCCTCTCTGCATCTGTTTTTCAGCTTCTTAATGCACAGCCTCAGACTGTTTTCACTTGTTTTGCTTCCCTCTCACAGGGGGCTCCAGTCGGCTTAGAGAGAAGAGGAGCTGGTGGTAGCCTGGGGTCTGCATGACGAGCAGCTTCCCGTCAACATTCAGTGTGAGGCACATAGTTGGGTGCTCATGCCGGCTGGGAAACGTGGCTGCAATAGTCTCATGGCTGCTGCTGCTTTCGAGTTAGGTGCCAAGCCCCAGCCGAGTGCTCTGGCCCTGTGAGTGTGAGGTGCGTACTATTACCATTCAACGGTACAGATGGGGAAGAGGCACAGAGCTGAGTGCAAGAACTGGGCGTCAGCTCTAGCCCCTGACTCCTACCCCAAGTCTGGTCTTGGCTCTGGCTGCTTAGGTGCAGCCTCTCTGACTTTTCCACCGATGGTAGGAAAGATGCATGCTCACTCCAGCTCCCTCGACAAAGCCCCCCCCACCTCCCACCGAGGTCAGACACACATAGTTGGAGTTAACTAAATAGGAGGGACATAAAGTTGAAACTGAATTTTTTCCCATAAAATATCCAGCCATTTAAAGGAATGGTTAGTTGGAGCCTGAAAACTTGCAGTAAGATTCATCACTCAATTGGTCTAAAACTGAGTTTAAATTTACTTATATTACCAAGAAGTAAAGTGCCCCCAAATCCTGATCATTGCTCTTTTCTGTTGGGAAAGAAACAACTCAGAGCACACTTTGGCCCCTGGCTTTGGACTTGAGCAGTCCCTGAATCTCCCCCATTTCTCGGCTGTCGTGGATTAACATGAAAGCTGATGCCAAATAAAACTGAGAAAAAAAGGAAAGACATTTTATTTTTCAGAAACCGTATTTTTAAACTAAGCATATGACAAAATAAATAAAACAGCTTTACATAGGAATCACTAATGCTTTCTCAGATGAACAAGTGCCACTTTGAAAGTTCATGAAGCACCATTGCAGGGAGAAATCAGTAACTCAACAAAACCAGAGGTGTCAGGAGGCAAAAAGTTTGCTCATTTGCCAGTGACTAATAAACACCAGTCACACACACATCCCCCTCTGATCGTGACTTGTTTTACCCTATCCAAGGGTGGAAAAACATTGAAGGGGATTGGCAACTTTTTAGACAATTAGCTTCGTCATATGCTAGGAAATAAATTTCTGCTTATGGAAAATTACTTTTACTTTTTTCATTTTTGTTGAACACACATGTTTGAAGACATTAGAATAATATGCTTCCATTGCAGAAATGAAAAATATCATTAAAGTATTGTTATATGAAAACCTTAATTAAAAAGGATTGAAAACACTAATGATAAGCACAAGAGACTGAAGTTACAAATCACTCATGAATGGGTCACTCAGGAGCTCAGCAAAGCTGTAGGACCCCAATCCCGTGGGTGGGGCCAGCTATCCTGAGGAACCCACCAGCTCAGAAGGACTTGTATCACAGAGACCAAGCACTAAGGACGGAAGGGAGGAAAAATAGGGAGCAAAGAAGATGGAAATACTAATTAAATATTAGGAATTTAAAAAATTTAAAAATCAGGGCACCTGGGTAGCTCAGTTGGTTAAACATTTGACTTCAGTTCAGGTCACGATCTCATGGTTTGTGGGTTCAAGCCCCAAGTCTGACTCTGTGCTGACAGCTTGGAGCCTGGAGCCTGCTTGGGATTCTGTATCTCCCTCTCTCTGCCCCTCCCCCGCTCTTTCTCTCTCTCTCAAAAATAAATAAACATTAACTTTTTTTAATTAAAAATTTAAAAAATGCTAAGGCACTGGGGTAGCTGCTGGTTAAGCATCTGACTCTTAATATTGGCTCAGGTCATGATCTCATGGTTCATGAGACTGAGCTCTATGTCAGGCTCTGCACTGATAGCGCAGAGTTTGCTTGGAATTCTCTCTCCCTCTCCCTCTGCTCACCCTCCAACAAAATAAATAAATAATCATTAAATTTTATTTTAGATAAAAAAGAGGTTAAGAGCCTCAAAATATGTCGTAGTGAATACCATTCAACTGATTCAATATCATTCAATATCATTCATGATTGGTTAGCATATAATATCTCTCCACAAAGAACTTTGACATCTTCTTTATACATTGTTTACCTATCTAAAGTATTTTTTAATGTTTATATTTGAGAGAGAGAGTGAGCGAGAGAGCTTGAAAGGGGGGGTGGGGGGGGCAAAGAGAGAGGGAGACACAGAATCCGAAGCAGGCTCCAGGCTCTGAGCTGTCAGCACAGAGCCCAATGCGACTCGAACTCATAAGTTATGAGATCATGACCTGAGCCAAAGCTGGACGCTGAAATGACTGAGTACCCAAGAGCCCCCATATCAAAAGTATTTTTAATTAAACATTTGTCAAAAAAAGTAAATCAGTCCACAGAGAAATCTCTAAAAATTTTTCAGATTCAACCATTTACTATTTTGAAAGTTTTGTTTTAAAAACCTTTGATTAAAGAAGTTTTTTTATTTTTTGGTTTTGCTTTTTTCTTGTCTTTAACACATTTATTTGAAGATATTCTGGTAATCTTGCGATTCTGAGTTTTTTCAAAGTGAGTATAATTGGCAAAATCAAAATTGATTTTGACCCATCTCTTCCAAAAAGGTGTGTGTGTGCATGTGACTATGAACCTGGCTCTCAGGTCATATGGGTATTGTAACTCTGTATGTGACTATGTGTGCACATCACCACGGTACTTAAGAAAAGTAAAGCAGATTGCTGTATGATAAGGGTGCAGCGGGAATGCGACAGTGCAGGAAAGCTTTCCATTAATCATTCTAGTAAAAACATATCAACTTCCTTTATACGTGATTATGGACAAGGTGAAGTTTGAAAAACCATTTATTAAAAGAAGAAATAAAATGAGACAGCGAACAGACCATATAAAAAACACATGTGGGATTTTTCAGATTACACCCTTCACACCCTTGAGAAAATCTTTTCAAAGGGAGCCACAGTTACTCACAGAAGTGAGTCACAGTCCTCAGATGGATTGAATTGAAGGAATGGCTGAAAGGCACTGATTTAGATCAACATGTTAACAGCGGTCATCTTACAAGCTAGAATTATGGGTGACTTTATTTTTCTTCATCATGAGTTTCTGAGTTTTCCAAGGAATAATGTAAAGGGCTTATAGCATGTTGCTTAAATGAATGCGCACTGGACCCAAGCCACCAGATTTGGAGTCTGGCTTTGTGGCTCACTAGCTTATGCAAATCATTTTCCACCTTCGGGCTCTCAGTTTTATCTCTGCAGAAAGAAAACCATCATAGTCCCTACTCCAAAAAATTGGTAGGATGGCTAATGAGATAATGTTCGCAAAGCAAATAGTGTCTTGTGCATGTAACTGTGCAATAAATGCTAACCATTTACAAAAAATCCTTTAACAGCCCATGTCGGTATGGTTTCTTACAGAAATAGAAAAAGTGGAAACCCCAAGTCTCACTGATGAAGTCAATATAATTTTCATGGGCCACATTGCCTGGTCCCTGGTAGAAGGGAGCACTCCACTGGTTCTTGTTCTTCCACACTCCCCTGTGTCTGTCATTCACACACCCATTGCTGCCTGGCACTAGCGTATTTGTTGATATGTCCTGGAAGTGGCCACCAGGGCTGATTTTAAGCTAAGCATTGTTTAAGCTTTAACAAATGGCTTGGGAAACTCCTGAATATTTAACAATTTGCTCTCATGAACCAGCATACCATTGGCTAACTTCTATTTTGACAACTTCAACACCTGAACATTACATCTTATTTATTTTTTTATAAAGTTTAGTTAATTTGAGAGAGAGAGACACACAGAGAGAGAGAGAGCACAAGTGGGGAAGAGACAGAAATAGAGGAAGAGAGAGAACCCCAAGTAGGGTCTGTGCTGTCAGCCCACAGCCCTACTTAGAGCTTGATCTCACCAACCATGAGATCATGATCTGACCCAAAATCAAGAGTTGGACACTTAACCAATTGAGCCATGTAGGCACCTCTAAAACTGCATTTTAAATGGCAGTTTGGTATTGATGACGAAGAAAAAATAACTCCCCTCTCCCACCCCCAGGTCGGAACAAATACGGCACTGAATTTGTGGACAATATTACTAGTAGGGGCCATTAGCCGTAACTATACCTGTGACCAAATGGACTATTTTCTGGGCTGATTTTTATTATTGCAATGGTGAGATGAAGATTTCTTGGAAACCAATGGGGTTGTCAAAGGGAAGTCCACTCCACGGGTCCCCAGATGGCTCCAGCACCCTGAAGAAATGAGCAAGGTGGAGCATCTTCAGATTTCCTTATTTTTTTCCCCAATTTATTTCACAGGTCAAAATACCATAAAAAGGCATACACTAAGATGTCTTTTTCTGATCTCTGAACCTATCCACCTACTGCTCTCATTATAGATAAGCATTTTATGGGGCACCTGGATGGCTCAGTCGGTTAAGCGTCTGACTTCGGCTCAGGTAATGATCTCACGGTTAGTGGGTTCGAGCCCTGCTTCAGGCTCTGTGCTAACAGCTCAGAGCCTGGAGCCTGTCTTCTGATTCTGTGTCTCCCTCTCTCTCTGATTCTCCCCTGCTCACACTGTCTCTCTCTCTCTCAAAAATAAATAAAACTAAAAAAAGATAAGCATTTTACATTAATTTCTTGTTAATATTTTCTTTATGAAACTAGAAACACATACACATAGGTGTTTTTGTTCCCCACACCTACCCATCTTACACAAAAGGTATTGTTTACATTGTTCTACACTTACTTTTTTCACTTAACAATAAAACCTGACACTTTTCCACGTCAGTATATAGAGAACATCCTCATTCTTTTCTTAGCAACTGTGTAGTTTTTGTTAGGTGACATGCTGCAGACAGCCCCACATTCCTTGCTCCCTGTCCCATTGAAAGGTAGAGTCTACTTCCCTCCCCTTGTATGTGCCGGGCGTATCGTTTTGTTCACTTAACAGAATACAACGCAAGTGAGGCCGTGCAGGTAGGTCAGGCCTCAAGCTACTTCCTTAGCTACTTCCACCTCCTGCCTCTTGGGACACTCCCCTGGGGGAAAGATGCTGGGGACAAATCTGCCTACCCTGCGGCCATTGTGCGCTGTGGCCGCCAAGCTAGCCCTGCGGAGAGACCGCGTGCAGAGAGATCTCAGCCAGTCCCCAGCTATTTTAGCCATGCTGGCCTGTGCACCAGACACGGCAATGAAGACCGGATGGCTTCCGAAGATTTCAGCCCGGCCAACATCTGACTGCAACCCCACGAGAATTCCGATGTGAGACCGGCCCAGCTGAGTCCGGTCAACCCACAGAACACTGAGGGATGATAATTATGTTTTTGTTCTAACAATTATATTTTGAGGTCATTTGGCTACATAGCAACTGATAATCTAAACATGCTATGCAGATATGCATAATTTATTTAGTTAGCCCCTTATAGATAAACATTAGGGTTATTTCTAATCTTTTGTTATGGCAACTTATGATATCGTGAATAATCTTACCTATATGTTGTTTTGCACAGTTGCAGGTTTATAAATTCCCAGAACTGTATAGTGAGTCAAAGTTTACAATTTGGTGAGTTTCCATTCATTTAAAGTGCCAATTCCTTGCACATTTTTCTATTGGCTTGTTCTTCTACTTCTCAGTTTCTAGAAAATTAGGTCTTTGGGAAATGAGGTACAAATAGTTTTTCCCATTTATTTTGTATTTGGACTTTGCTTATATTGATTTTTGCCAGGAAGAATTGTATTTTTAAATCTCCCATGTTTCTTCCATTTCTTTTATCTTTTATCATTTAATCTTTGATCCATTTAGAATTCATCCTGACACATGCATCTAACTTTATCTAAATTGCTACTTGTCTTAAAATCATGTATGAAATAGATCCATATTTTTGCTACTGATTTGAGATTTTACCTTTATCACTTACTAAGTTTTAGTATGCATTTAGGTAGTATGTTTATTCTGATTCTTTATCGTCTATTCATTTCATTCATACTGCACTTTTAATTTTTTTAACATAGAACTATAGTCTAATATGTGAGATGGCTAGTGTATGTTTTGTTATTCTTTTTTTTAATTTTTAAAAAATGTTTATTATTTTTGAGAGAGACAGACAGACAGACAGAGTGCAAGCAGAGGAGGGGCAGAGAGAGGGAGACACAGAATCCGAAGCAGGCTCCAGGCTCTGAGCTATTAGCACAGAGCCCATCGTGGGGCTCAAACTTACAGACCGCGAGATCATGATCTGAACTGAAGTTGGCTTCATAACAGACTGAGCCACCCAGGTGTCCCTGTTATTCTTCTTAAAAAATTTTTTTAATGTTTATTTCTTTTTGAGAGAGAGAGAGAAAGCAGAGAGACAGGGCATGAGTGGGGAGGGGCAGAGAGAGAGGGAGACAGAATTTGAAGCAGGCTCCAGGCTCTGAGCTGTCAGCACATGGGCCCCGAACCCACAAGATCGCACAAGGTCGTGACCTGAGCCAAAGTTAGACACTTAACTGACTGAGCCTCCCAGGCACCCCATGCCTTGTTCTTCTTATTTTAAAGGATTCTTCTAAACATTCTTCTTACCTTATTTTCTTACCTGAGCTTTAGAGTCAAGTTGTGGAGTTACACAAATAATCTGGCAGTATACTGGTTGGAATTACAATACAGGGAAATTTCATTTAGGGAGATTTGCCATCTTTAAGATAGTCACTCCTTTTATCCAAGCGTATGGTATGCCTGTGTTTATTTAAAACTGCTTTTGTGTCTTTCAGGCTCAGTTTAAAGTTTTTATTTCATAAAGATATGGAACATTTTTCAGGCTTATTCTTGGTTATTTTAGCTTTTTTGTTGTTATTCTAAGTGTAAAGAGAACTTCCATTACACTTCCTAATCAGCTGCATAAATGAATGAAAGCTTTTTAAAATTATATATTGATTTTATATTAAGCCACTTTACTCAATTTTTATTTTTGTAATCTTTTTCAGATGATCCTCTTGGGTCATCCAAACATATAAATATGTAATTTGTAAATAATGATAATTTTACATCTTTTCAATCTTTATGTGTCTAATTTCTCTCTTTCCTGTTTATAACATTGTTAGCTTATTCTTGCCATTAGTAGGCATGATATTGGTATTTCTCCTTTATTTATTTTTTTATTTTTAGAGAGAGAGAAAGCGTGAGTGGGAAGGAGGAGAGAGAAAGTGAGAATCCCAAGCAGACTCCATGTTCAGCATGGAGCCCAAGGTGGGGGCTCAATCCCAAGACCCTGGAATGATAACCTGAGCCAAAATCAAGAGGCAAATGCTCAACCAAGTGAGAGCCCTGGTATTTCACCTTAAAACATATGTTGACTTTCAAGTTGGCTTATCCTAGCAGGTGCATATCTATTCTTATTCACTGAATTTTTTAGATCAATAATGGAAGTTGAATTTTACTACATATCTTCAAAGCACCTAAGAGTAAAATACATAGTTTTTTTCTTTGATCATTTATATGGTGAGTTCATTTAAGTAGACCTCCTGAAATTGAACCATCTTTGCATGGAATAAATGCCACTTTGTCATGCTATACTATTATCTTAAGAAGTTGCTTGAGTCTATTTGGTAGAATTTTGCTTTGTATTTTTGCATTGGTATTTTAAAATTATTTCATTTAAAAAAATTTTTATGGTTTTTATCAGGTTTTGTAATTCAGTATTATGCTCACTTTTGTGTCCTGCTAATATATCTTTCCTATGCCCATATCCATTTCATTTTGTTTGCTTTTCTCATTTTGACCATCTATGTTCCTTACCGTGTTTTATTATCACCCATTTTCTCTCCCAATTCACCCTCATTTCTCTGATGGTTCCTTTTTTTCTCCCATTTCTACCCTGGATGTCACCAGCTCACTCTTGGTCTCTTGTCTTGCTGTCACTGGTCATGGACGGCCGTGCCTCTGCACTGTGCCCCAATTTGGTAGAGGTGACTGCATCACTAAATATTTCTCATTTGTTATACAATACTATTTACAAACTATATACACACTATTTCCATCTGCTCTTTGGGAACATTTTATCTGCCATTTAGTCTTCTTGATCTTCTTGTTTAATGGCTTGAGTCTCTGGAACAATCTGAGGGTTCTTTCTGATGTCTCACTTTTGGGGCCAGTGAATTTTTCTTGGACCAAATATTTGCAGGGTCACATCCTAGCCTAGTAAGAATTTTGTTTTTAATCAAGATTTTGTGCATGAGTTTTAGATATCTTCTCCCCAGTCAGTAAAGACAGGCAGCAATAGGGTTTTCAAAAAGCACCTCTCTTTCCTGCTGCTGGTAGATAGGGCTTTCCCTGCAGAGGTGTGTGTGTGTGTGTGTGTGTGTATGTGTGAACACTATTGTTTCTACTTATCACAGTCAAATTGGGTCCAGAAAGTTCTTGCCACCCTTATTTGTACATTTTTCCCTCTGTAGTAAAACATGAGACTCAGATTCTGTTCCTCACCTCATCTTTCCCTTTTAACAAATGTATTTTACCAACTCATCCTGATATCTGAGGCCATGTACTCTCCTCTCTGCTTCCCCACTTCCCAGCATGCTCCCCTGCTGTCTGCAGGTCTTCCCTCTATTTTGCTGTTCTTAGTCTTAACTCCCTCCTACTTTTGCTGCAAATGAATATTTTATTTTCATTTCTTATTTTACTCTCTACAACTTCAAAGAAAGGAAAGAGACAGACAGACCTTCCATCTTTATACTCATACAAGAAAAGTACATAAATATTCCTATTTCAAATTCAATGTCAAGAGTCTAACAGATTAAAGCAGCTAATTTTGAAAATCTTATAAAGAAAAACAATATGGGATTCACTTTCCAGAGCATGTGATGTTTTAAAGTCGCAAGATGGATTTAAAGTATTCAGTATATTTTCTTAGCTTATCATTTGGGCAAGTATCTCTCTGGACCTCATTTCTCCAATGAAGGGAAAGAATCTCTAAAGCCTTAAGACAAAGTGGACAACTCAAGGTTTAACTCCAAGAAATTAATCACATGTGGTGAAACTTAGGCATGAGGATACTTGGATGGGGAGAAGTTTGGAGTGCTGAAGTAGACAGCGGAGAATTAAGTTGTACAGAGAAATTATCCTCTGCCTGGCTCTGTGCTAGGAACGTAACATACATCAATGTTCCTGCGGGCAGGTATTATCATCAGCTCCATTTTAGGGTCATAGAAACTGAGGTTCTAAAAGGTTGGATAACTTATTCAAGATGGCAGAGCCAAGACAGAAACCTGCAAGCTTCTTGGTTTGGGAGCCCAGTGCTCTTCCTAGAGCAATTCTCTTTGATGTGCGGGTCTGTCCTGCCTTAAATGCACAGGCCATGGTAACATTCCTAGTCACTAAGGCCTTCTGCTTCCTTGCCTTCCTTCCCATTTCCATGGTAATTATTTAAAAGACCAGATGTGTTTATGTTTTTTTATTTATTTTTGACAGACAGAGAGAGAGACAGCATGGGCAGGGGAGGGTCAGAGAGAGAGGGAGGTACAGAATCTGAAAACAGGCTCCAGGCTCTGAGCTAGCTGTCAACACAGAGCCCGATGCGGCACTCGAACCCACAAATGTGAGATCATGACCTGAGCCAAAGCCAGTCGCTCAAACGACTGAGCCACCCAAGCGCTCCAAGACCTGATGTTTTAATACACATCCTATGGATATAACCATGAATGCAACCAAACTAATTGGACCCGCTCTGCTAGTAAACCCCCAATGGACAAATCTAGGCTGTGTTAAGGTAACTACATTATGCCTATTCAGGCTAATGCTCTGGAAACTATATTCTAAACAACATGATATTCATTTACTAAAATTTTAATTAATTTTAGCCAAATCAGCCATTTTAAAAATAGACAAACTACTTATATTAGAAGACCCAAGGCATCTTTCACTGAGCTCATCTTTTAAAACAAGACAAAGCAAACACACACACACACACACACACACACACACACACACACACACACACACAAACCCATCGGTACCTTTGTTCATATTTAAAAAAATTGTTGCATACCGCATTTCGACCATTGTTCATTGTTCACTAAGGAAATCAATGCAAATAACCTTCATGTTTATTAAAAGTAAAAAAAGGCAAAAAATTCATTTCCTCAAAATATATTTGCTTAGAAATTCTTTTTACCTTATGACCTTCCTTGGCCTTATAAACCTGTCAGCAGAGCAAACTGGGAGCCAGGTTCCTGCAGACACAAACTCCACCACCCCTTTTACAAGTCTTTATTCTTTGGAAATGTAAACACTTGTGTTGAAAAGCATTTGCTGGTAAGATAAATGAGCAGTAAAATGATTAGTGCCCATTTAGTGATTACTTACCTCTGGGCCTGTTAACCACAGACAGCTGACTTGAGGAGCTTTGAAAGCTGACTCCTGTGCACCTGGGTCGATGTGGCCTCCTGGGGCCCTGTCTGGGCCTCGCAGACCCCAGAGCCCCGGACAGGCGCTCCTCACAGGACTGTTAGTTGGCCTTTGTGGTGTCTCCTTGGAGCACAGGTTCGAACCAAAACGTAGCTTGGAATTATCGCTGCCACCTTTAGGCCATGGCACCAGGCAGAAAGAAGTGAAATCATATCCCAAAGAGATTCTCCAAACCCCTAGGAGCAGAGCCTGCCTCCTCCTGATTCTCCTCGGCTTCTCATTCTAAGGGCTGCGCATGACGTGAAGGTTCATTCCCCCCCCACCCCGTCCCTTGCCTCAGGCCACACCCGCCTGATCCCAATCTTCCCAGCTCAGGCACACCTTCGCCATGGAACTTTCCAGTCTACATCCCACAGTTCGAATCTCTTTTTGTGGCTCTTCGATTGTTTGAGAACCTACGTTTCCATCCATTTCCAAGCCAAACTCCTCTGCCTGGCTTTCAAAACCTGGATAACCTGACCTCACCCGATTTGCTGAGCGTTGTTCCCGATTCCCTGAGCAGCCATGCTGGGTCCTAGAAGGATAGCTCAGGGCTCTGCCAATTAACAGCTGCTGCGCCTCCTAGTTTGCAGTCTTTTCTCTAGAGAAAAGTTTAAAACTAGCAAATGGATGAGTTTACATTTACTGGAGGAGAGACCTTCCCCAAGACAGTAGCATATGCGTCCTTATTACTGATGTTGAGCTCTTGCCAAATACTCACAATATTAAAATTAACTGGTCTCAGCTTATATGCAGTGAAGAGTAGCGTATAAAGGGGCGTGGTGCTCAGTGGTGGTGTAGACTGGTCACTGTTAAACACAACGTTCTCACCAACTACAGGGATGTTCTGAGGAGTGGCTCACTCTGAAATCACCCTGATTTTTATGGTTTTGAGTTCTAATTGCTTGTTCTAACTGCTCCCCTCTTCTTGCTCTGTTGAGATGACAAGGTGTTATTTATTCCTCTTCTCAGTGTGCGTGCCCATGGGTGGTGAGCTGACACCGGAAAACAGAAGTTCCAAGAAGTCCTTCAAAAATAAGGATAAACTGGCCTTGAGTGGAAGCCTGGACCTTGTGAAATATGATTGTCCAAACGCCAGGGCCTGGCAGGTGGGGAAGAAGGGCAGTGGGGGTGTCCGGAGCGGCTGCACGTTGAAATCCTGGTGCCCAGACTACATCTCAGACCAATTCTATCAGAACTCCTAGAGCAGAGGCCCCAGCGTCATTGTGTTTTAAAACTTACAGATGATTCCCAATGTGCAGCTGAAGTTGGGAAGCACTCACTGCTCCCCACACTGAGTGTCACTCCAGTGACAGCTAGTGTGTGGTGGGGGAGTAGGGAGACAGGAAAGCCAGCGACATAGCATCTGGGCCAGAGTGAAGGTTCTAGCCCGCTGCTCCCCACACCTCCCCCCACTTTAGGCACAGAAAATTCATTGTCTTGAAAAAAAATTCTGACTGGCTTTGACTGTATTAAATTTCCTGAATCATTTTTTATTCCGTTTTTTTGGGAGGTATGTACATTCTTTATTTGGGTCATGGGAATATAGTTAATAAATTATAATATTTCTTAGTTCTTTTGAGAATTTCCACAGGATAGATTTAGCCCCAGCCCTCTGAAGTCATTTTCACTTTCATTTAAAAAATAGGTAATAAACCACTTCATAAATGTCAAACACTGTGCAAGTTTCTGGGGACACAGTGGCCTTGGGGGAGTCCTCAAGCCACTCCCATGTTTGAAGGTCTGCTCTAAGGGCTCACGGGAGCGGGCAAACAGCTGTGTTCCCAGCTAAGATTTGTCACAGCGGCGTGTGAGGGCACACAGCCGGATCGTGCGGGACAGAGATGCAGGTGGAGTTGGGAAATCATGTGCAGGCGTCCTCAGGCTCCGCTCGCCCTCCCTCCCGCAAGGGTCACACAGGGCAGCTAAATATTTGCACGCGTTCATCATCATTTCTTCTGTTTCTACGGGTGGGCAGAGCTGAAACAAAGGGATGGCGGCATTTTGAGGCCTTTGGTATTTTTTTCCCACTCGGCCTCCAGAAGTTGCCCTTTTTTATATTCTCCCTGGCAGTGTCCATTCCCAGCATCCTCTCTCGCGCTACGTGAGACTGGTTTCAAGTCCTTGACAATTTGATGAGGAAGGAGGATCGCAGTTTATTTGCGCATCGGTGACTCTGCAGTGAGTGTGGCCGCGTGAGACACGCTCGGCTCTGTGGGAGCTAGAGACACGGGCCGGACGGTCTCTCCCCTCTCTCCCCTCGGGACTGCTGACAATCCGGCTGGGAAATGGCCTTATACTCCGTGACAGCAGGCAGGTCGGAGGAATGGACTTTTTTTGGAAAGTGCTGGGGTTTTATTGTCATTGATCTATTTTAATTTTAGTTTTCCTGTGAAGTATTTCTGAAGAAGAATGAATAAGACAATATAGTAACATATAACATATACAACACATATAAATATATAACATTAAAACATACATAAAACCATGAAATAGACCGCATGAAAAGTGAGTGGGGGGCTGCCAGCTGGAAAAAGGATAGAAACTCAATATTGGAAATTGAACAACTAGGAAAAGCAACTGATTCAGGGCCAATGAAACAGTCACCTAGAGGAACCCGAGCAGAGGTGAAAGTAGGCGATTGTTTTTGCCTTCTTTGTCTTTTCAAGAGACATGAATTACTGTGTAAAGATTAAAAAGATAATGCATGTTGATAAGTTTAGGTGTGTTGAATTTAAAGTGATAGTGGTTCTTCAAAGTTCAGAGGCCAGCGAAATACGAGGTTGGGCCACGGGTAAGAGAGTGGGGCTTCTAGAAAAAACTTAGGTGTCACCTATATTCAGTGACTTTGGCCATCAGGGAGTGGGTTATATTTGAGTTACTGTGTGTGTGTATGTATATGTGTCTGTGTGTGTGTGTATAGTGAAAGAGAGAGAGAAAGAGAGAGAAGAGAGAAAGAGAGAGGAGAATAGGAAAAAAGGAAGAAGCAGAGGAGCAAGGACACAATAAGTGGACCCAGCGCAAGACACAGGACTGTCCCACCAAGCCTTTCTCGAGTTGGGGAAGCCTCATCCCTGTGGGAGCCTGGTGCCCACCCAAGGTGTCCCAGAAGTGTCTTTCTGGAGGAGACAGAGAAGGGACAGTCATCACATCGGCTCGTTCTCCTGCCCTGATATGAGGTCCTGAGAGGCAAACCGATTTGCTCAAGGACACACAGCACAGTCTGCAGTGGAACGCCAGTGCTGGCGGTTGTTTGAGCCCAAATACACACTGGCCTCCAAGGACAGTGCTGGAGATTATGCAAGGAGAGGACAGAGAGGCCAGATTTTAACTCTACAACTGTATGTTGAACTAAGTGTCAGGCTCCCGGTTCTGACCCAAGTGGCCTGGATTCCAAACAGGTCATTTCTGCCCAGTGCACCCTCTCGGAAGCCTGGAGCACACCCGCATTCCACAGCTCCCTTTCTCAAGCTAGGTTTCTGAAGACGGTTCACGCATCAACTACAGAGCATGGGAATATTAAAAGTCCTTCAAGGTTAATGCACATTTCTATATGTGGAAGGAGATGTGTCAAAAACTACAAGGTACTTTCCAGAACCAGGTTCTACTTACCTGCTGGAGTTAGAGAATCAGAAACAAAGTTATTTCCAGAAGAAGAGGTTCGGGGTCCCCTTTGAATGCAGGAAGATCACTGAGTGGCTTCTACTCTCCTCCCCTTGTGTGTCCAGTGGACGAGCCAGCTGAAATGCCTGGACATCTCTGCACAAATCCCTCCACTGCCCCCTAACACATACTCACTGTGCACCAGAAGCCCCCAGGAAATTTTTTGACATCTACTTTCAACTTTCCCCCATGTCTTATGTCCTCACTTTAAAAAATAGTAATAACACACATACTAGACTTCTTTTAAAAATGAATCAATGTTTATAACTCCGGCAGATCGTAAGATACACTTCTTTAGCTATCACGTTGAATTAGAAGAAGCTGACAAATAGAGTAAAGAAAAGTCAGGCCTTTTCTTTTCTTTCCTTCTTTGTTTCTTTCCTTCCTTTTTTTCCTTTTCTTTCCTTCTTTTTCTTTCTTTTCTCTTCTTTCTTCCTTCCTTCCTTCCTTTCTTTCTTCCATCTTTCAAGTAAGGGTAGACACTTGGTTTGTAAAACTTACAGCGTGTGGAATCAAGTACTTACAGTTGGCACAGCACACCTAGAACATGGCCTCCTGGCCCCGTGAAAGCATTAGTTCTAGGCCAACATGGTCGGGTTTTCGAAAGGACCCCAATTTCACAATAAGCCTTCTCCTCCCACTGCTCTGAAATCAGAAGCACGAGGCTATGAAACAGGAGACAGGCTGTGGGCAGAGGGGTGGTGTGGCTGGAGCTCTGAGGGGGCTGTTTTCAAGTTCCAGAGACAGAACTGTCTCTAGGATGACATGCTGTTCACTGAATGGACTGGGGGATAGTAATCAAATAAATAAATCATTAGTGGTTAGTTCTTTAAAATACACCTTTTGTTATTTGGAGAATTTCCAGAAGGTGCAGAAGAAAATGTCTTAGCCCTTTGAGAGTAACTTAAGTTCTAGAAGAAGCAGCCAAGCTTTGTGTGGAACTGCTGTCACTTGTCCCTTTTCTGTCTTTGTGCTGCCACCTAGAGAGAAAAGGAAAACACATGTTGTATTCCGCTGAGAAGCAGTCACCTGACGCTCCACGCACTAAGTGCACCTTCCAGAACAGAAAAGCAAGGTGGGCTGTTCTAGTTCTGAGAAACAGCAGCGGTTAAACTTTTGCTTCTGGGGAAGACCTCAGGCACGGAACAGGACTCCCGTGGCGGCCAGCCTCCTTCTTCAGGCTTCTCCTGGAGCTAATATTAGTCTCCGCGAGGAGCAGGGGTAGGTCAGAAGCATATTTTCTTTCCACTGTTCAAATGGAGTAAAATACAAAATCTCAAGTTCATCCAAATTTATGGAATGAACACCATTTTAGAAAAAAAATATGTAACATATGAAAACAAGGTTCTAAGAGGAATGATTCTTAAATCCTCTTTCTACTCTTTTCCTTTTTCTTTCTTTTATGTTGAAGGCAGATCCTCTTACGAAAAAGTAGGAGGCCTTATGTGGACTCCAGTGTATAAAAAATAGGTAACTATAGACTTGTCAGTGGAAGTAGTCCCTGAAGAAGACAGACTCTGAACACATGTAATTACAATACGCTATTTCCTGTGTCCAAGTTCAAACATCATTTATTCTGGAGCTGTGTTCTCAAAGATTTGTTTTTTAAGTTAATGGAAATCAGATTTCTGTGCCATAATGTAGATCAATTGAGGTCAGACCTTCCCGAACCACCTTCCTCCCCAGGGCCATCCCCTCCCCCCGTCCTTCTGCCACAGCCCTGGCACCATGTGACATGCCCACCTCTCTGCTCATGGGGCAGAAACTGCTTGAAGGCAGGTGTTTTTGTTGGCCACGTTGACAACTGCATTTCTAGTGCCTCGGACATTTGGCATGTAGCAGGTGCTTGGTACATGTTTTTAAAAGAATAAATGAATCTGTGCTTGTCCCTTGGCTTTTTTCTCTTTTGAAAGAACAAATATCATGACTAACTTTAACTTTACACATATTCTGATTAAAACACATGTGTAAGGTCATAATTCTCTTAACATCTATGAAGATGTTGGTGTTTTTCCTTCCTTTCAAACAGGCTTGATTAATGGGAGACCTTCAAAATAACATTTATTAACAAAAGCACAGTAAATGCTAAAAAGCTGACGGCCACCTGAAGATGTGACATGCAAACCCACCAGCTAAGTGGAGGCTTTACTCGGATTCTGGCCCACCACTGTGAGAATAAATGGACCTGCAGAATCCGTTTTGAATAGAACAAGAAGAGGGAGCCCAGTAACTCTGATCTTTCCTTCCTTAAGATGAAATTCACAATTAAAACAGACTAGTGAAGAAGAAAGCGCCAAAAAGCTACACACACAATGGTGCGCATTAGGTGCCACTGAGGGAGGCGAAAAGGAAAGAGGCCTGGGCTGGAGGGTCAAAGGGCAGCAGTGGGCTCTGCCCCTTTCAGTCTGTGCCACCCACTGTGACCAACGTGGAACAGGGACACACGCCCTTTCTGGTCTACCCCAGAGGGCTGTCACAAAGATCAGTGCAGCTACTGATAAGTGGTTGTTGCGGAAACCATAAAGGACTATTAAATATAAGGTAGGAAACCACTTTGTCAGTCTAAAAACCCTGAGGAGGGTATAAACACCAGTGTATGAAAAGTATATAAATCTGATAGTTTCTTCCCATTATTCGGGTGAGTCAAAGTGTGGCTTTGCACCTCTCTTCCTGGACCAGCAGTGCCTTGTCTTCCATAGAGAAGTTTGACTGTTCAGTGCAGTTAACTCTGGAGCTCCCCAAAGCTTGGATTAGTCCTGGAGAGAGGGCTCGGTGGGAGGACATAAGTGATACATGGCATCTAGTCAAGTTACGTCACCTTTAATAACAGAGGAAGTCCGTCCTAACCATGGGAGGAGACTGTCTTTCAAATCTAGTGATGGTGTGACTTCCCAGAGTGCAACGTAAGTCAGTTCCTCTGGAGGGAGGGAGTTTGGTCTGGGAGTCAGAGGTCCTGAGGTGAGCTGCAGGCTCAGCTTTTTACCCGCTGTGTGACCTTGGCCAAATAAGGTGACCTTAGCTTTTTCAACTGTAAAATGGGGAGAAATAATAACAATGGTGCTATATGGTTTCTGGAAGGACCAATCACATAAATCCACGTGAAAAGTGCCTAAAATCTGCAAAGCACTTGGTCAGCCTTTGTTATTACTTCCCAAGAATTGTGCTCTTCACGTCTCTTTTCACTGCAAGGTCATGGATTCCAAGGAAAATGAAAAGAGGTAACCCTATACCAGGTACACTGCAAGAGCCAGAATGAGCATGTTGGTAGATTTCCTTCAGACTTTCTTCTAGTGCAACAGGTAAGATAACCCATTTGAAGAACTCAGAGGAGTGCCTGATGCATCGTAAGCACAGGCCGGATACTAACTAAAGCATGTTTCTCACTGGGTATAAAGGAGCTCAGACACCCTACGCAGCAGCAACTGCAGGGAAGGACATAAAAAGACTCACTGATCTAGTCTCATTTCACAGGGAAGACTTGGCTGTGGGCCAGCAAGGCTAGTGATTTGTTCCTGGGCCCACAGACGTAAGGACTACAAGCCAGGACAGTATAATCCAGCTACTTTAAATTAATTGGTCTTTTTGGACCAATTGCTTTTACGTTTTACATCTTTTTAGTTTAGTTGGAAACATGGTTGCTCACTTTTCACTTTATTACATTTTTAGATCAAAAGATCTGTTTCCTGTTATTGTCTTAAGTTTGTATATAACAAAAGCAACACTGTACATTTGGTAAGTAAATTAATGCTTTTTCACTTCCAAATTGCCTTTGTGTCTTGCTAAGTCTCCTCACAAGAGAAACACAATCCTGGAAATGGGCTGCAGCACACTAGAAACACACCTGAACTAACACAACACAATGCACTTGACATCCACATTAAACCTGATGGAGGAGAATCTCAGGAATGCAAACCAGAGACGTATAAAGCCTTGAAAGACGAGAGAGCCGGAGAGCCAGGTTACCGGAAACATTAACATTGAAGATAGACCAGACATAAAAAAGAAAACAATGTCAGTAATCTGAGATCCATTTCAGGGCTTTGTGAAAATGATGGAGGCTCTTGTGTGTGTACATAAGTGGTTTCATAGTTCGCAGGAGTTTTTGAAGCTTACCCCAAACTCAGCACATTAATCAAAAAGATAAATAATGCAAGTAAAAGAATCTCTTTGGGTTAGATGTCACTCTCCTGGCTCCTATGTCACCCTGCCCCACGACTGTAGCTACTGTGAGGATTCAGTGAGTTATTATATGTAATGCTCAGAACAGTACTACTACATAAATGCTATACAGTGTGTGTAGTTATTAGAACCATCAGTTATTAGTGTTATGAAATGATCACATGAAAAATAGGATATTAGCATAGTTTCAAAAATTGAAGGACAGTTTTACAAAATAATTGACCAGTATTCTTAAAACTATCAAACTCATTGAAAGACAAAAGAAGATTGAGAGATGCACATGTTAGAAGAAACAGAAGAGGTAAGACAACTAAATGCAATGTGTGATGGTGGATGAGAGTCTGCAGTAGAGGGGCACCTAAGTAGCCATTAAGCATCAGTTGGTTAAGCATCCAACTCTTGGTTTTGGCTCAGGTCATGATCTTGCAGTTCATGAATTCAAGCCCTGCATGGGGCTCTGTGTAGGGATTCTCTTTCTCCCTCTCTCTCTGTCTCTCCCCTGTTCACTCTCTCTCTCTCTCAAAATAAATAAACTTAAAACTCTTTTTTCCAAAAGATTCTGGAATAGAAAAACATTAATGTAAAAATAGGTGAAAATCAAATAAGGTGGTAAATCAGTTAATAGTATTGCATTATTGTAAGTTCCCTGGGTTTGATCATTGTACTATGCTTAAGGAGGCTCGGTGAAAAGTATATGTAAACCCTACTGTTTTTGCAACTCTTCTATACAACTAAAATTATTCCAAAATTAAAAAGTAAAGAAAAAAAGAAAGAGAAAGAGACCCCGAAGTGACAGAGATGATGCAACCAGTAGACAGGGACATTTAAGCAACTAATGTAACTATAATGAAATATTTGAGAAGAGAAATGGAAAGACATAAAAAGGAACCAAATGGAGCATCCAGAACTGAAAATTCCCATATTTGAAATAAAAATTTATTAGCTGAGGTAAATGGAAGATGAAACAGTATAAGACAAAGTAAGCTTCAAAATATAATTGGAGAACTGTCTAAAATGGAACATAAAACAAACCCCAGAAATTCAATGAGAGGACTGGAGGCCTACTATCAAATGGTCTAACATACACGTAGATGAAATCCTAGAAGCTGAAGGGGGTGAGGAGAAAACAAAGCTGAAAAATATTAAAAGAAAAACTGACCAGAAATTTTCCAAATTTGTAAAAATTACAAACTCAAAGATTCAAGAAGCTCAATCGATCCACAAACAAGTTAACACAAAGAAAACCACATCAACACATCATCATCAACTTGCTGAAAACTACTAATAAAGAAAGATAAATCTTAAAAGAATCCAGGGAGAAAAGAAAACCCACTTTATATAAAGTAGAAGAAATAGATGTCTCATCAGAAATCACGTAAACCACAAGACAATGATTCATTGATGGGATCAAAGAAGGTAAAAATTTTTTAGCTGGATCAACCAAGCAAGCAAAATAGACACACATGAAAAAAGAAAATCACTACTGATCCACAGATATAAAAAAGATAATAAAATATGAAAAATTACTTATGCCAATAAATTTGACAACACAGATGAAATAGACACATTTCTTTGAAAGACAGAAATTACTAAAACTGGTGCACATATACAGAAGAAAATTAGAATAGCTCTCTATTACAGAAATTGAATTAGTAATTAAAAACTTCCCCAGAAAGAAAATTCAGGCCCAAATAGCTTTATTTGCTGAATTCCATCCTACATAAAAGAGAGCAACAATTACTAATCTCATATAAACTCTTTCAGGAAATATGTGATGAGAGGATATTTCTCAATTCATTTTCTAAGGTCAGTTTTGCTCAGACACTAAAATTAGACAGATTTACTACAAGTGAGGAAAACCAAAGACCAACATCCTTCATGAACAGAGATACGAAAATCCTTTACAAAACATTAGGAAGTAAAACACAAGAGTGTATGTGAAAGGAATAATACACTATAAACCAAGTAGGGTTTCTCCCAGGAATAACGATAGTTTAACTTTCCAAAATCAATCATTATACTTCACATATTAAGAGATGTATCTTTATTAAAGGAAAACTACATGATCATCTCAATAAATGAGGGGGAAAATGTGGCAAAATTCAATACCCAATCCTGGTCAAAACTCTTGGTGAACTGGGGGTAGGAGAGAAATCCACAAAAACCATGCACGTTGATCGATAGAAGCAATGAACACATTTTGTGCCTAGGTTTTGGTTTCTAAATACCATTCTTCAGAATAAGGAACCCTGGATTTTTAGGAAAAAGGTCAATTCATGGCTTAGGCAAAAGGAGTACAAAAGCCTGGAATACAATGTCACAGAAGAAGAAAGGAAGTATTAAAGAATAATTGAAACACCAAGAAGATACAGAAGCCAGCTAGAAGGGGCTCCCCCTGGCTCTCTGGGACAATATGAGCAACAAAATAATTTAATAAAACACAGTGGGCAAAGTAAAAAATCTACAAGTCCATATCTATCAGTCCAAGTCTATAGCTATGATATAAATTCATAGATGAAAAATAGAAAATGGCAAGCTATCTTATTTTTAAAATGCCAGCTAAATATAAAAAGAAAGAGACGTAGAAGAAATGAAGGAGTTAGAAAAATCACCAGTCAATTCTAAACCTTGTGGGTGAATGTTTGATGAGGAATAGTATACTTTAAAATCCCAGAGTACGTATCTGTAAATTACCTATTAATTATAAAGAAAAAAGTAGTAACTCCACCATGGATGAACCTGTATCAAAGGTTACCACCACTTTAATCAAGGTGACCATCACTGGTAATGCTTACACTGTGACTCCTGATATGGTGCCCTGAGAAAACCACATCATTACCTCCATGAATGCCCACTGGGTATCACTCAGATCTAATCAAGAGGAAACATTGGATAAACTCAAAGTACAGAGAATTCTACCAAATACCTGGCCTGTTTCAATAATGTCAAGATCAAGTAAGACAAAGAACAGGTGGGAAATTCTTCCAGATTAGAGACTGTAACAACAATGAAAAAGAAGTCTCTGTGCTAGATGTTTTATCAAAAGTTTTCTTTAATATGTTCCGATAATAGAATGTTCTTATGCAAAATTATTCCTTCCAGAACATTGGCCAACATGGAAAGATAGCATAACTCTAATACTGAACGTAACAGCAATATTACTTTTGAATATAGAAGCAAAAATTCTAAGTAAAAGCCCAGAAAAACAAATTAAAAACTAGATTTGAGATGGCTAAACCATATAGAAAGCATACACTACAGTGTTAGACTTTATCTAACGTCAGGTAGGGTTTATGGTAGGAACTCAAGTACAATTCAATAGTGATAAAAACTCTCTTGTCATCTCAAGAGATACAAGAACGATAGAACAACCAACACCAATTACTAATTAAAACTTTAAGGAAACTAAGCATGAAAGGAAATGTCAAAGATAGATATGCTTTATCATATTAACAACAGCTGGTGTCAGAATTAATGGAAACATACATTAATCAAATCACAGATTAGACAGAATGACTATCATTATTGCACTTTAACACTGTTCCAGGTATTAACTCATGTAAAAGGATAAAAAAGATATAATTATTAGAATTGCATGCAGTTTTTTGAAGTATCTTATGCATTAAAAACTCAATATGAATATAATAAAAATATTTAAGTGAATAGTTTAGTAAATTGGTTATTTAAAAGAAATATATAAAAATGTAAAACTTTACTAGAAAACAGCCAGTCAGAAGTTCTAACTAAAAAAAAAAAAAAAAAAAAAAGATTTCATTAATAACAACAAAAATACCTTAGAGATATGCCTAAAAAGAAATATCTAGAACCTTTATGGAGATGGAGAACCAAATGTTACTGTAAGGTATGGTCAGGATTTTAGGAAATACAGAGAAATACTACATGCCTGAATAACAACAATAAATTTTATAAACACATCTGTTTTTCTCCAAATATTATTGATCTAAAAATATCTCAATAAAAATCCCACTGGAGCTTATTCTTAGAACCTGACAAAATAATCCAACAGATCCAATGGAAAAATAAATAGGTGAGAAAACAATTAAATTAGAACTTTATCTCACAGCATATTTAAACACAAATTCTGTAGATGATTTAAGTAATTAAATATAAAACAAAAAATTAAGTATTGAAAAATTAGAAGAAAATAAGTGGTAAACATTCCTGCAAAGGGAGTCATCCTTCTAACATCAATGTAAAGGAAAATATATGTATATAAATATGTATATATAAATACATTTTTATTTATAAATATAAATTACATATATAAATGTAGACATATATATGTCTACATAAAAACCAAAAACATCTGTATGACAAAAAAATCATACACAAAGTTAAAGGCAATTTACAGACCAAGAAAAACATTTACAACAAATACAGTGGACAAAAATGAATGTCTTTAAGTCACAGAATATCTTTAGGGTCCATAAGAAAAATACTGACACTACAACAATTTAACAGAGGATATAATCAGACAGTTCTCTGTAAGATGACAAATGGTGAAGGAAATGTGAAAAAAATTCAATATTACTAATCAGGGAAATTTGAATTAAAACCACAATAAAATGCCTTTTCCCTCACTTATTTGCAAAGATAGCATTCAAAGCTAACAAGGTGGCACTGAATGAGACAAGAATGGATACCACCTTTTAATATAGTGCAAGATCCTATACACTTTCTGTTAAGGATCTTCCCATAAGTATGTATTTGGAAAACTTAGTTATAAACTGGGAAGCTCACATCTGAGAATCCATTCTAAGGGAGGAGCTAAAGGTTTTGGACAAAGGGATGCTTGGGTGGCTTAGTCAGTTGAGCATCTGACTTCAGCTCAGGTCATGATCTTGCAAGTTCAAGCCCCTCTTCGGGCTCTGTGCTGATAGCTCAGAGCCTATAGCCTACTTCAGATTCTGTGTCTTTCTCTGTTGCCCTTGCCCCGCTTGATCTCTCTTTCTATCTCTCTCTCTTGATCACTCTCTCTCTCTCCCTCTCAAAAATAAATAAATAAACATTAAAAAATAAAAAATTAAAGGTTTTGGACAAATACTTACTTATAATGTGATTTTTCAAACGGTGAAACAGTAAGTAATCTAAATGTCATGGTCATGGTCATTAAATAATCAAACATCCAAATAATTAAAACTGACCATCATTTACAAAGTATATTTATGAAAAACACTTTGGCAGCCTGGTAAAATGCTCATGAATGATGTCAAGAAAAAAGATTATAAAACTACTATTATAATTCCTTAAAAAATTATTATAAAAACACGTGTCATGTTATCTCCAGGTAATGTCAAAGTGGGAGATTAGAATTTTAATTTTATATCTTTCTCCATTTTCTGCAGAGAACATGTACTCATAAAACAGAAAGTATTAAACAAAAAGATTTACCAAAAACTAAAGGCTTTTAGAAACTAGTAGTTTCTGTGACAGCTCTGTTATCTGAATTCTCTCGGTACACTGAAAACCGAAATGCTCTAGCTACCATGTGGCAAAGTTGCATAAAATAACAGGCATACACTCAAATATTGTCACATGTCCGTTTATTGAGGAAACTGTGATGCTACAGTTTAGCTACAAATTAACTCTGTTCACTTGATGACTTTTCATGATGTCAAACAAGACTCTGAAGGCCACAGGCCATGAAGTTACCCAATTACTTTCCCATACTTTGTTCAGAAACACAAAAATCAAATGCCAAGAAATGTTCGGCTCTGAAAATTGCCCTCGTTTATTCTTTATTTTTTCAAAAGGCGGTAATTAAGGGTTAGGAGGTAGAGTGGCATGGAGGAAGGACAAAAGTGGAACATGTAAAAGGCAAATACTTTTTGCTAGATTTCATTTTCAAAGTTTCAAGTCTTTTCAATTTTTTTTTTATTTTTTGCAGCAAAAAAGGAATCAATACTTTTCATTCCACTCTTGTCAACTTTAGCCAAAGCCTTCTGAGCTGCAGTCATTTTGCTATTTTTCTGTTAAGGAAAATAAGAGAACAATTGTTACAAATGTAACGTTTATGAATCATACATGCAAACCAAACAAGACCACGCGTGTCTCAAGATTCATTAAGAGAAGTATTTGTTGGTAACGTGCTTCATAAAGGATTATTCTTTTTTATGATTATTCTTTTTTAAAGTTCTGATTTCTATTCAGAATTCAGACCCAAGACATAAAATATGTTAAAAGAAGCAGGAGACAAAACGTCTGCCTTCTAAGGAGCGGAATGTTACAACCAACGGTTTACTTTAGGGGACTAATTCTGGAGGGTGTTTTAAGTGCAGTAACAACCCCAACAAAGAAACTGACAGAGGCTGCGATTGTCAGCGGAGGAATTACAGCCTGGTATTCCTGCACGATGAATAATTCACAACAATTTACCGTTGGAGTTTATTCATAGGCTCCCCGGGAAACCCAGGCCAGCACTATATTATATTCAAAAGATAACCTACACTGCGGACCAGACCAGACCAGCAGGATAAGCCCCCAGGTTTCCTCCAACAAAGACCTTATCAAAAAGCTGACTTCAAGGAACACTGCCTTTTAACTTTGTCTCTCTCTGGTCACTGGTTTTTTGTTTTGTTTTGTTTTGTTTTGTTCTGCTGGCATGTCCTGGAAGGAGCACCAACAGAAGGTAAATAGTAGCCGACTTTCCTTCAGTGCATCACAGCCTCTCCAGTAGACGCATATGTGATGGGAAGCAGTGAAGGGAAAAAATCCTGTGTCTCATTGTGGACTGTGAGATAGTCATCGACAAAGAGCCTATTAAGGGCACAGCGTATGATTTCTGAAACCCTGCTTCTTACATTCTGTCATTTATATTTTAGGAGGGTTATTTTCGGACGGGATGGTGAAAAGTAGCAGTCTCTTTGAGATGAGTTATCCCCTGTACTTAACAGACATCCTGGTCTAGCTCCCATTTCCCTGGGGGCGGTGCCCAAGCACATACAACAGAGAGCCGCAGTTCCAAGGGTGGCGTGGAAGCAGTTCTCACAGAGAAAGCCAAAACCAGCCCTGCTTACAGAAGCCGTCGAGATGACTAGCTATCTTGCCAGATCTCCGCTTGGATTCTCCCCTGACTGTACATGCCCAGATGAATTACATATAGGTCAAAGAAAAAAATTATTAAAAAAAATCCTAAACTCTAAAACAGGGGGTTAAATGTTAAAATCTAAGTAGAAGTTAATTTATCTTAGGATGTGCAATGTCTTTTAAAAGCATAAAAAGAATGAGAAAATCATAAGGAGAAGCAAGTCCTATTATTTAATTCTCAGGAAAACTTAAAAATGTTAAAACAATCAAAAGGATAAACACAAATTAGAAAATTATTTGTACCCTATTTAATATTAGTCATTAATAATTATGGTCATCGTCATCAGTTCTGGGAAGCCTCCAGGCAGTAGAGTTGACAAAAAATGACCTTGGAAGCCCCCTCCCTTTGTGCCCCCCTACCCTTATTATACAGCAAGGCATAGGCACGCTCTTGCTAAGCATATTGCCTTGATTCGTAACAAGTCTCCGTGACTTGACATACTCATTGTCTTCACAATTTTGAATTAATTACTGAGTCGCAGAAATGCAAGTTAATCATTCTTCACGGTTAAAACTAAAAGCACAATCCAGCATGCAATCGTTCCTACACGTCCTCGTGCAGGATCACCGCCTGGATCCAAGAACATGCCACTACGGCTGGATACACATACCTTCTCCGTCTTCCAATCTTTCCTGTTAAACTTAGTGTAATCTTCCTTTGCTTCTACAGGCTCGTCAGATAACTTTACTTTCTGCAATGTTAGAGCAGTGAAGCGGTGTCAAATGTCACCTCGACACATCAACGCATTTTTCTGAAAACAATAGGGTCAAGCTGGACCCACATCAAGGCCAAATGGAACAGCAGACCCTGCAAAGGGCTTATTTTGAATTTTGCTAGTTATCTGGGGAAGGAAGCCATGTGACCCTTCTGAGAAGCAGCCTTGGTGATGGAGGATATGATCAGGTGAGCCCATGACCCAGCCCCTTGGGCAATCTAGCGGTACTAGTCACATATTTTGTATGTACCAGGACCAGGAGGCACCTAGGTGACTGATGAATTCCAGGACAGTCTAAGGGGGTGAAGGCAGGCACAGAAGTCAAGGATAAGAATTTCCCTTGAGGGGGCCAGGTGTCCAGCCAGAACCTCCACTTGATTCACCTTCTGGGCTGGTGTAATGTCTACTGAGGAATAAGGCACACCATTATTCTGTTATTACCATTTTTGTATAGCTTCATGTTCTTACTTCCTTTCAATTCAACTATCTCATTTTGTCCACACAAGGACAACCTTGCAAAGCACGCAGCCAGCAGAAGGAAGCACAGAGAGGTTAAGCAAATGGTTAAGGCCACCTAGCAGAGGACAAGGGCTGAGATCTCCCTTTCTCAACAAGTCCTCTATCCATGAGGCCCAGTGCAACCAAGCCCACCTCTACTTCATGTTTTCACCACCCACACAAGCCTTTGCATCTTCAGGAAATGGGAGAATCTTGTCAAGAGCTAGACTGTGGCCTTAATGTTCCCATTATGGAAGGAATGTGACACATTTACTATGTAAAAGGCACATAACAGGGCAGGTAAGTCTTGATGATTAACCCAGAGAACTGACTGCACAGTGACCACACCTGGTCTTCGACAGACCTTCGGGTTCTTTGTGGAGACACTGGGTTGACAAGACGCAACGTGACTCTTCCCTAGGAAATGCAGATTTGTTACCTGCTTCCCTCCTCATATTCCAGCTCTTGCTACACAATGAGGTGCAGAGCTAAGGCTAAAAGATGCCCTGGCACAGGTATGAAACCCAGGGGGATAAAACAAGGGGTCTTGAAGTGCTTCATTCTAAACAATGTCGGGGGGAGTCCTGGAAATCTATAACACCATGTGGCACTCTAAAAAATGGGGGCATCCTGCAAATCTATGAGGCAAAACCTTCTCTTGGGCACACCGCAATCTCTAAGAAGGGGACCTTCAAAAGAAAAAGACTAGCTTATCACGAATGAACTACCTACCAGCAAAGTATGAACTTAAGAATACATGTTTCTATTTAAATTAAGATCTGTAAAGGGTGTTTAGGTGATGCATATTTTGACTGGAAAAGTCTCTTCGGCTAGGAGACTGGAACGCAAGGGAATAACGGTGAAGGCCCTGATTGTTGCAAACTGCAAAAAGCTTAACGTGATACGGTGGTTTGCTTTCCTTCTCTGTCGCAAAGCGTCCTGCTACAGATGTCATTTATAAACCCTTGGGCATATTTACTTTTCCCTGAAAAGGAAGTCAAGTGAAAAATGTTCAAGACAAGAGTTTAAGATGAAAAGTGCTTCTTCATATCTACAAAATGTTTCATAAGATGATGGACTTGTCCAGGTGTTTTAATGGTTCACTATCAAGCAAGACACCAGTTATCAGTGTTTATAATAACAGAAACTGATTGTGGAAGGCTCTGCATGGAACTTTCTTGAATGTTATTCACAGCACATGTTGAATATATTTGAAAGAATCACAGCTACACTTCTTTGAATTTTTGTTATTTAAAAGAGATTTGGGGGAATGTTTCAGAAGAAATAGAAAAAGGGCCCAGAAAGACAGTAACAAAGGGTATGACTAAGTGGGTACGGTTCTGGAAAGAGAGGGGTGCAAACAGCAGAGGACCGCAGGGACCCACGCTAGGATGGTCTGATTCTTACGAATCAGCTGCAGGAAGGAACTCAGAGTGACTCCCATCTACTGACGGCACTCAGCTCTGCCAGCTGTCCGAGATAAAGTCAGATGGTGGAAGGGGGCCACGGGCGGAAGCCGAGCTTCAACACAGGCAAACCCATGGCAATAAGAAAAAGATGGAAAACATATTAAAGATGACAGGCTTCGTGCTATCATTACAAGCAGATACAAAGATAACTAATAGCCACTGGGACGTATTTCCTGAAGACGGTCAACTCTATTACTGTAAAAATCAATCAAATCCTGGACACGGACAAGAAAGCTACAGAAGACGTTATCCTAAGCTTGTTGAAGCTGTGCTACGTCATGCAGTGCACTTTGCACTCTGTACGCCCCGGCAGCCCTGGGAAAGACACAACAGGCCGGGAGACCTCAAAGAGCAGGAGATGAGGCTGAGATTTAAGGGAAACTGGACTGGGAGATCTAAGTCAGGGCTTGGCAAGCCGCCCCCAGGCCAAGCCCCGCCGGAGGCCGCCTGTTTAATAAGTGAAGTTTGGCTGGAACTCAGCTGCCCCGCCTTCGTTTCGGAATCGTCTGCGGCTATCTCCGTGCTGCCACAGCAGGACTGAGCAGCCGTGACAGAAAGCAGCTGCTGCGTGAAGCGTCAAGTATTCGCTCTCTGGCCTTCGCAGAGTAAGTCCGCTGACCTCCGATCTAAATCATAAATGATGAATGACATCACAACCGATTTAAATTTTGGAAATTCAGATAGGAAAACAGAAAACCAGGTTAAAAGTAAACATATGAAATGCATTACCCGGGATGGTATCAGAGGCCAAAACCTTCAAGAACAGGCTTAGATCCGTTCATGAATGATCTCTAAGTTACTACGGAAGACAGATATTTGGGAGAAAGAAAGAGGCTTAGGTTTTGGAAGGAGAGATAGAAGAGAGAAACAAATATGCCAGTCTTCTTAATTGCAGCAAGGCAATCACGTCTCTGTCCCCGAGCTCCTTACTGTCAGAGATTATTACCAGACCGGAAGAAACGTGGGTCTGACCCAGAGTGACCTTCGCAGCTGACCTCTGCCCAGTGCTATTCCTCCAGAGAAAAGGATGCCCTTCCTCCAACAATCTGCTGACAATGGCCCATAGCTACCACTGATGCACTTTGAATCTCCTATCTTTTTCTAAAAGTCAAAGGAATGACTTTTGTCCTTCAAACGGGACATGATACAAACAAACAAACAAACAAAAACCCAAGCATGTTGGCCATCTTGAAGGCCGGGAAAACGTAAAGTTCTTTAACATCCATGACGTGTCCACTTTACATTTTCAAGGCATCCATTATTCTGTGGGCAGGAGAATGACCTCACTGACAAGCTGGTGTGTGTGTTTATTTCCCTGTCTCTGAGCAGCGCCCGCCTGTCTGCGATCAGGCCTGGACTGGGGGACGCCGCAGTGTGCCGTCAGGTGTGGTTCATGGCTGCCTTCTCCAGTCTCCGCATCTGGGAGACAAAACCAAGCTGGGGCCCACAGAGCATGGGAGCGGTGGGGGGCAGCTGGAGAAGAGCTGGGAAAGGCAGGGCTCTGTGCGATACAGACTGTGTTGAGCATTTCAAGCACAGAACAAAAAAATTTTGGCTCTCCTTGCTCAAAGGATTCTTTGTGCTACAAAAACCATGCTCTGTTCACCTCTGTGCCAGTAACAATTAGATCTGGCAAAATGAGTTTAAGTTATACGTGGAGTCTTGCTGATGATTAATAAAGTTAATTACAGGATCTGGCTAACTCAAGAAGATTGAACTTCCGTTGTGTATCTACAAGACTTTTATGTAGGTACCTGGCTAAAACCAACTCTTACCTAGTTTTCACAGCACTTTATTTATCATTCAGGTAAAATCTACGAAAATAAAAAATACTGATGGAAAACTCATTATAGTCTTTAATCCACACACCATCAGTCCATGCAAGGTGGATTTAGAAAACTTTAAAATGGAGGTACCTGGGTGGCTCAGCCGGTTAAGTGTCCAACTCTTGATCTTGGCTCAGACCAGGATCTCACAATTTGTGAGTTTGAGCCTCATGTCGGGCTCTGCACTGATAGCATGGAGCCTGCTTAGGATTCTCTCTCTCCCCCTCTCTCCCTGCCCCTCCCCTGCCTGTGCTCTCTCCCTCTCAAAATAAATATTTTTTTTTTTAAATCTTTAAAATGTTTAGAACAAACTAAACTTATGTGGTAAAAATGAAATATTTTTTCAAGTGCCCCAAGGATAGCTTAGTCATAGCTCCTTACCTTTGATGGAGGGTTTGGCAATGGAGCTGAAGGTTCTGGAAGCCTAAGGAGAGAAAAATAAGAATCACAGTCATGGTTTTTCATAGACAAGCAAACAGAGAGACTGGGCCAGTCCCCCTCTTACAGAACAGCTTCCCCTGTATCTGACTCTACAACTACTCAGTGTAAGGGATGAAATCTCTCTAAATGAAGAAGTCTTCATTTTCCTTGTAGTGCAATTGTCTGAACTAAAAAAACAAAATTAGAACTCATTGTTGAAGTGGAATTGCTTTACTTTAGCCTCTAGAAGTTTGCATTTGGCACTGTAGTATTTTTTTTTTTCTTCAGATATGATGAGTGCAGCACAGATGTGAAAGTGAAGATTATTTTAACTGTTAACCAAGAGTCACACAAACTTCCTTCAATTAAAGAGAAGTTTAATTGACCTATCTCTCTCCCCAAATCTTTAAACCCTTCAGAGTAAAGAAAAGAATCTAAAAAATAAGGCAGTACAGAGATATAGGTCTCTAATGAGACAAACAGGTACTAAGAAACCCAGGGAAATATTGAACAGAAAGATAGGGTTATTGATTTAAAGCAAGTTTTCCAAACACTTTCACTACTATGGAAACTAGTTCCACTAACTGTTTTTTTTTTTAAGTTTATTTATTTTTGAGACAGATGGAGACAGCATGAGTAGGGAAGGGGCAAAGACAGAGTGCGCGAGAGAGAATCCCAAGCACGCTCCGTGCCACCAGCAGAGAGCCTGGTGCGTGAGATCATGGCCAGAGCTGAAACCAAGAGTCGGATGCCTAACCCACTGAGCCACCCAGGTGCCCCCACTAGTTGTTTTTTAAAGTAGGGCCTAAGCAATTTGCTAAAAACAGCAACAATGTATCTGTTAAGAAGTCATATTATATTTATGTATCAAAGGAGAAAGCTACTAGAAGAATCACAACCATAAAATCTTAACAATAGTTGCTAAAATCTAGAAAATAAACACATTTTTTTCAGCCTAAGGTGGTCTTTATATTACATTAAATATCTTTATTAAGGACATAACACATATCAAGTCCTTCTTAAACTCATTTTCTGCCCTCTGACACAGATTATGTTTCATCTGTTGAGCTTCAAGGACTGGGCATAAAGAAGGTATTTGGGGAGCATCTAATGACAGTGAATATGGTACAAAACCTTTCAATGTAACTTTCAAGACTATTCCACATGCCATCTCTTCTTTCCTTTTAATCTTTATTTCTCTTAAAATAATAACAAAGAACCAAATTAGCTAAGTGTAACTGGGGATCAATTTTAATACCGTTTACCCTCTAAAATCATACTAATCCAAAAATTCAGTCCTAACACTCACGAGTTTCTGCAATCAGAATCCACCAAATCAATTTGTTCCAATCCATCAGTGTCCACTAAAAATTACCTTCAAACCACAGTCTAGGACATAACTCGACAATACTTTCTTATCAAAAACAGTACTGTGATAAACCATAAAGGAATGTACCACTGGGAGGCCAGGAAGCACAAGGTACTTCCTAATTATGACTAAAGATGAATGATACTTACTTTAAATATTTAGACAAGTCATCACTTAGTTCTTTAGGGATGTAATCAGATATCAGACCATGGGCATAACAAATATAATCCTCTGAAAGAAACAGAATGGAGAGTGAAAGAAAAAAGAATTAGTAACAATTATGGTACTTTTATAGTCAGATTAGCCAGAGTTAAGTTTCTGGCTCTATCTGGCCTTAGAGACTCACTTAAGCCCATAGCCTCAGTTTTGTCATTTGTAAAATGGGGATGCTAATATCCAGCTATTAGGGTAGTGATTGATTTCATGGATGAGATATGACTGGATGATATTAAAGATATGAGGAGATGATATAACACAGCAGTTGTCTGCTAAATGATAGTTGCAACAAAAATTCAGGGTTGTTTTCTTAGTTGGGGTCTTTGAATACAAATAAAACTCAAAATCAGCTGTAATAAGATGGCATATTCATGTCTTTAAAAGAGTAATCTTTTCTAGGTCTGTTTCAACATAGAATAAATCTAATTAATGAATAGTAATGAATATGTTCATCTGAGAGACATAATATGTGACATGTCTTTGTCAAGCACATGCTTTATAAGAGTCCTGAACTTCATATATACTCTCAAACAAATAAAAATGTTTTCCAAAATGTAAAACACTAACCTCAGTAGACTGTGTAATCATTAATTCTAAAGCACCTGGATACTCAGTACTAAAATGAAGCTGTGGTATCAATGAAATACAGTTACACAAGACAAAATCTGCTTTAAAACTCTGTTTTTTTAGTTCAGTATTTAATGTAGAATACTAGAGGATAATGAAACGTAATATACGGAATAAACAAATGGGGATATAAACGGCCAAAAAGCAATTATCTCAGGTTTGTTTCTGGGATATTCATTTGCTTCTTCATTTCTTCCTCTTCTGTCTTAAAACTAACATAATAATTTGCCTAAATATTAAAGTGACTGTCAAAGAGTCTTCAGTGAGAGACCCTTACCACCAACATAGAAATGAAAGTTACCTCAGGACATTTCCTTAAATGTGCTCTTGGTTCTAGGTTAGTAATTATCCAATAAGTCATGAAGAGACATAGGGAACTAAGAAAGCCAAGACATGATTGGTTTGCCTCTTCTGGTAGCATACTGAACACAGATCTAAAAAAAGGAAATGGTGTAAAACACTGTAAAGCTTTCTTTATGGGTAGGACCCTAGACGGCAAGGTAACAGTCCCCAGACTCTCATAGTTAGAGATTGGTTCAAACACTGGATTCAGAGACAGAAGCCTACTTGCTATGACAGGCGACCCTGGATAACTTACCTCCTCCTCTGACACCACAATTCTTCACGTTTAAAACATGATCTATCTAAAAAATGTTTAACATCCCTTCTCCTACTTAAAAAAAAAAAGTCTGTGGTCCATCCATCCATTTGACCCTTCTCTTTTATTAAAGTCAATCAAAACCAGTGATAGTTGGTACACTCAGTAAACTCAGCCCAGCAGAGCTGCCCCCACTTCCGAAACGCCAGGAGCCTGCTGTCATCTACATGTGTAAGATGTTTTAAGGAAGATTTCTGCAAATCAAAGGCTACCTGAATTACCTTCAATCACAAACAGATCCCTGGTCCTAGTTTTAATTTTTTTAATGGTGAAATTCAGATGCTGTGTATGCTTGTCTGGAACAGGAGAATGCTGAATTGGGGTTTAAAGTCAGAATAATTTCTTTTTTAATATTTATTTATTTTGAGAGAGTGAGAGCGAGCACAGGGGAGGGACAGAGAGAGGGAGTCCTAAGCAGGTTTTGTGTTGTCAGCACGGAGCCTGAGGTGGGGCTTGATCTCACGAATCATGAGATCATGACCTGTGCTGAAATCGAGTCAATGGTTAAACTGAGCCACCTGGGTACCCCCAGAATAATTTCTGTCCCACCATTTGAGAATGTTAACTGTATTATACAGCTGTTTTTACTCAACTTACAAAAATAAGGGGACACTACACTGGAAAAAGCAAAAGAACCTTAAGAACCTATAAGAAAAAAATTGCCGACGGAATCAGTTTTCATCTAAAGTCAAAAGACTAAGATCAACAGTAGGACTTACACTTCTGGAGAGTAACATGCCAACAGATGCAGCCCCGTGGAAGCCCAGGCACACACAGCAGTCCGACGAAAGGGGAAGAGAGTGCGGGCCTAGAGCCAGGCCGGCTCCGTCAGCAGCTCGGCTTCTCCACTACCAGCCGTGTGACCTGGGCACAGCCTCCAGACTCTTATCGTAAAGTGAGACTTACGGGGAGTGTTCGCTGGGGCACTGCGTGGACACTGGCAAATCGGCACAGGGTGTGGCAGACCACACACCCTCGATGAACGACAGCCAGAGTTTCTCGGGTGGTCCTTACTGTTAGTGCAGAATAAACAGTTGCCGAAGGAATGGTTTAAGCATTGACTAGTGACAGAAGCGATCTGTGGTAGAAATACTACTTGGTTCTGAAACAAAATGCACTCTGAGATCTATGAGAACACATGGATGAGAAAGCAAAGCTTCTGAGACATGAAGATGTTAAAATCATAAGGCAGGCAACTTGCTCCAGGCAAAATACATCAGCAACTTATTCCAGGCAAAAACAATCTCTGATAAGACGATTTTCCAGGGCACCTGGGTGGCTCCATTGGTTAAGCATTAGACTCTTTATTTTGGCTCAGGTCATGATCTCATAGTTCTTGAGATCAAGCCCTGCATCAGGCTCCACACTGAGTGTGAAGTCTGCTTAAGATTCTTTCTCTCTCTCTCTCTCTCTCTCTCTCTGCCCCCTCCCCCACTCATGCTCGTTCTGTTCTCTCTCTCTAATTAAAAATAAATAAGTAAATATATAATATTAAAAGACTGATTTACTTACCTTCCTTGTCACTGGAAACCTGGTCACCAGAGAAAAATGCAGCTGTCTGTACTCGGGCACTGACATTTACGTTATTGGTTTTTAAGGCTGCCACAGTCTGGTTAACCTATAAAGTAACCACAAGGGAAACATCAGGGTGAACTTTAGAAATCCACAACCTTCCAGATGATCCCCATTGCATTCACAATCCAGGAAGACACATCTGAGGACCAGATATCAGTAGATGAGAGATGGATGCACACTTAGACAGAAGTTGAACAACAGCAACAGCATTTTGGGATGATGTCAAAACATGGATTTCTAAATGCCTACAGGATATGAGAGCATTGCTTCTGGAGCCAGGCTGCTTGGGTGTGCCTGTGACCATGGCCTACTTCCTTAATCTCTCTGTGTCTCTATCTAATGGGGACAAAAATAGTACCTCGTGCATAATACTGTTGTGAGCCTTAATTGAGTTCATATATGTAAAGCCTTTAGAAAAGAGCGTGGCACAAAGTTTATATGCAATAATTTTTTCTAAATAGAATAAATCATATAAATTTCCCACTTTCTAGGAATTTAAGAAAAGAAACACAATCGATACATATATATGTCACTTTGCTATTCCTGTCATTATCACTTGCTAAGGACAAAACCTAAATGCCAAGACCCTGCTCAGCACGCACCCTTATTTTTCACCTATCAGTAATGCAAATGGAAAGTGAACCATGGGGGTACTTGTCACGTGTTTCCACTACTTTATACAGTAGGAGCCTGATTAATTCTGCAAGGTTCATTTCCATGTTTCCAGGTTCCCCATGTGCCCAGTAACATGGTATGACAAGTGTGTCTCCCACATACAAGCTAGAAGAGAATCTTCAGAATGAGTATTATCCTGAACTTGAAAAACTCTATCATCAATAGACCTGGTCTGGTGAGATTCTCAATCAGTATGAAAGTACACAGCATTCTTTGACCAGTGGCTTTCAGAGTGGTTTGTTTGTTCTACTACACCCATGGTAAGCAATACCCAGCAACCTGGTACTTAAACACATAAATACATTTCATAGTACCATACTTAATACTTGCCCTTACTCTGTGCTATATTTTAATATATCCTATCCCATCCCATCCCAATCCATTCCATTCAAAAGAAATACTGGTTGTGACCCAAGGAAATCAACTCGAAAAACACTGCCCCAGACCTTAGATTAGTTCTAGGATGTTAGGATCACTAAGATCCCGCCAGCATCTGGATGCCGAGGGTGAGACACACTTCCTCCAGGCTGAATCCTGTCTGCCTCAGCCTCCAGCCTTGCTGTGTGAGCATCAGCAGCCTCTGAGACAACTAGAGGACAAAAGCAGCAAATGCACGGCATGCCTGGTATTATCTGGCTTAGAAGACTCAAATCCCCATCATCACACAGTGAGAGCTTCTTGCATTCAGGGGTGAGGGTCCCAGGAAAGGGATGCAGGTCAAAGGAAAACATGAAGCTAAACCCGGAGAGACATGAGCTAGGGAGGATGAGAAGCAAAGATTTCTTTTCCTATTTGGATATCTTTATACAGTTTCTCTCTTCTAGCTGGATAAACAAGATAGTCTTTGAATTCATCCTTCTGTAAATATTTTTTTAAATTTTTTATGTTTTTACTTTTTATTGAGACTGAGAGAAAGAGAGCATGAGTGGGGGAGGAGCAGAGAGGGAGGGAGGCACAGAATCGGAAGCAGGCTCCAGGCTCTGAGCTGTCAGCACAGAGCCCAACGTGGGCTCGAACCCACAAACCGTGAGATCATGACCTGAGCCGAAGTCGGCCGCTTAACCAACTGAGCCACCGAGGCGCCCCTGTAAATATTTTTTAAAAGGAGGATCAAACTGTGTTTTTGCCATAAGGTACTGGTGGTGTACTCTACCTTTTTTTCCAGCCACTGTATCGTCTTCTCCTTGCTGTACTTGTAATATTTCTTTTTGTCTATTTCTGGATTAAAGAGAAAGAAAAAAAAACCCAGAAGAGTGGATTAAACAAAAACTGAACTCATAAGATTACATCATATATAAGATATGTATATAATAACAATAATTTAAACATGTTTTGTAACATTTTCTCAAAAAATGTTAATATTCTTAAAAAAGTCAATTTATAAGCCTGAGAACAGACTTGAGAGGTTAAAATAAAAATTCTAGAACAGACCTTGTGTGACTCAGGTTTCAACCAACCATTAAATGAATGAGAATTTAAGAAAATCATCAAGTTATACTAACAGTTCTCATCCCAAGGAGAAATTTCTTTCCTATCTTTTTATTGCACCTATTATGAGATGACAGATGTTAATGAAACTTATTATGGAGATCATTTCATTATATATGCAAGTCAAACCGTCATGCTGTACATTTTAAACTTATATGATGATGTATGTCAATTACTTCTTAATAAAACTGGAAAAAAGGTTACCAACAAATCTGTAGAAAAGCTGTAATTTTTAGGGGCGCCTGAGTGGGCTCAATCAGTTAAGTGGCCGGCTTCGGCTCAGGTCATGATCTCACGGTTCATGGGTTCGAGCCCCGTGTCGGGCTCTGTGCTGACAGCTGGCTCAGAACCTGGAGCCTGTCTCAGATTCTGTGTCTCCCTCTCTCTGTGACCCTCCCCTGTTTGCACTGTCTCTCTCTGTCTCTCAAAAATAAATAAAAAACATTTATAAAATCTGTAATTTTTAAAACTCAGCAAATTAACATGCCAAGCGACCTTCATTTGTCAACGTAAGTGTAAGCTTACCTCAGTGTTTTCATGAAAGACTTCTTTTCTAAAATAAAAATGGAAATCCCAAGAAAGAAAACAAAAACTAAAAGGAGATGCATATAAAGTGTGTTGCAGACATTCAGGAAAAAAATTTTCGTTAACTACTTTAGTACTGTCCCGGTCCTGTCTTCCGAGATGGAAGACAAGATACGCCGATCTTTGAATCAGTCTAACAATAGCTATTTCAGGGGAATTTAGATTTATGATAGACTCGACTTGGCTCTTAATGGGGGACAGAAGTTTCCCCTCTTGTAAGTTATATGGTTCCCCACCCCACACTTCATTCACAGAGTTTGCTTTCTGTGTAGTCATCGGAGGCAGGGCTTGTGCTCCCTGCCTTTGGCCCCATGCAGGAGTTATTTTGGGGACCCCTGACATCCTAAGGCCAGATGCAAACTTGCCCCATGTGACTTTGCTAGCCATGTAGAATGACATTTTCTCTTTCCTCCATAATCATTGTGGGAAGTGGAAATGCTTGTTGAGGGATCGTTTTCTGCAGTCTGTTAAATTGCTTGCACTCCACGGGATGGCTTACATGGGACAGGGGCTGGCCTCAGCGCCTGTAGTTTTCCTTCCCGTTGCAGCCTGCGGTTGTCAACATTGTGGCCAACGGGAGGCCTGATGGAGTGCGGGCTGGGCCTTTGCATCCACCACCTCGGCATGTGTCACTGGCATAATGAAAAGGAGAGACAGCTGCAAATGGCACTGTCAGGAGTTTGAGAATTCCAAGGCACAAGGTCGGCCATGCTGGAGCCAGGACCACCGAGGCCAACAGTCTGTTATGGAACCAAGGCAGGTGAGGCTGGACTCAACTCCGGTGGAGACACTGTCCTACCCACGTGCAAAACTAAGGGGAATTCTAAGAGCATACAGCAACCACTTAATAAATGTACACTGCTGCATGGGTTAAAACTTCTGAAGCAGCTCTGCTCATTACCTGAGACAAATCTCCAGAGAAGCTCAGCATGTAGGTGTCCTAAGAATCACACCTTGACTCAGTTGCTCACTTCTCTCTTGCCTTTATCTCCACATTTCCTGAAAGAACATTCTACAATCTGCCAGTTTCGTTCCTCTCTCCCATTCCCTGAGCCCCTTGTAGGCCCTTCCTTAATATGCTTGAAGATGCTCTGTCAGAAGAAGCGGAGACCACAGGATCTGAGCCACACTGCCTGGGCTCCGACCACCTAGAGCACAGTGTCACCTATTACATGACATGACCCACACAAGGCCAACAGCACGGCACTGGGCATGTAACAAATACTTAACATTACTTTTAAAAAATACTAAGTGACAGCTTGTTAATGATAACAGCATCAAAAACAAATACCTAGGGGTGCCTGGGTGGCTCAGTCGGTTAAACCCCCGACTTTGGCTCAGGTCAGATCTCACGTTCATAGCTTCGAGCCCCATGTCAGGCTCCGTGCTGACAGGTAGCTCAGAGCCTGGAGCCTGCTTCCGGTTCTGTGTCTCCTTCTCTCTCTGTCCCTCCCCCTCTCAATCTCTGTCTCTCTGTGTATCAAAAAAATAAATAAAACATTAAAAAAAAAGGCCAAAAAACCAAATACCTAGTCAAGCCTGTGTAAGTTCTTTATATACATTTCTCACTGAATGTTCAGAACGCATCTCGGGTGAAAACCATTGTTTGTCTCCACTTTCCTAGACTGGGTTAGAGTGCAGTTAACTAGATTGTCCAAAGTCACTGAGCAAGTAAGCAGGGGCACCAGATTCCTACTCCAGCTGACTTCAAAGCTGTGGATCTTATCAAGATCAGTTAGGTCTTCACCCTTCTCAGTACTTCTGACCCCGTTCTTTGAGGAAAAAGTCCTCCATGATTCTACAGAAACTTTTCCTCTTGGTTCTTCTATGTCTTTGATGCCTTTTCCTCAGATTCTTTCCTGGCTCTGCTTCCACCTGCTCCAAGGCCAACTATTCCTCTCTCTCGAGGGGAATTCATTTTGTTTCAAGAAGACTAAACAAACCCAACCAGGAAGCCCAAAGGCCTGAGCTGAGGCTCTGTGTGTAAAGACAGACTGTTCACCTTCCTCTCAAACCATCCTCCTGGTCAACCAGGCTCGAATCTCAAAGTTATTACTCACTCCTGCCTTGTTTCCCACAAGGATCTATTACCAGATTCCAGTATTACCTTGTGGGGGCCGTCGGGTAGAAAAAACAAAGCAAAACAAACACTGTCAGAAATAAGGAGGCTTAGCCTCTTGTGCTGGATCAGTAACTACTACATTTTTTAAAAAATCACCTTTATTTAGGAATAATGTGCATATGGTTAATATACTCATTTTCAGTGTACAATTTGAGGAGTTTGGACAAATGTACACATAGTCATACAACTGTCACCCCAAAATGTTCTCTTGAGCCCTTCTGTAGTCTGTTCTTTCACACCTACCCAGACTTCAGGTAACCAATGATCTGCTATCATTAAAGATTAGTTTTTGCTTTATTCTAGAACTTCTAGAATTCCTAGAAATGAAAGCATACAGCAAGTACATTTTTGTGACCATCTTCTTTGCTCCACATAATTTCTGTGAGAGTCACACATTTTGTTGCCACTAGTAATAGCTCCTTCCTTTATATTATGAAGTAGTATCCTGAGTAGGGTTATCCTACGTTTTGTTCACGTACTCACCTAACCGAAGGGCATTTAGATTCTTTCCAGGTTTGGGTTATTTTTAAAAAGTTGCTATGAAAACAAAAAGGCTGTTGTGAACATTCTTGCACAAGTCTTTACATGCAGATATATTTTTGTAAGGCTTGGGTCAATCTCTAGGATTTGAATTACTGAGTCATAAGAAACTGGTAAGTGGTTATACTATTTTATGCTTCCATCAACCACATAGGTGAGATCCAGTTGTTCCCCAACTTATTGTTTTTCTTTTTTATTTCACACCACTCTGCTGAATACTAATGATATTTCCTTGTGGTTTTAATTTACATTTCCTTGGTGACTCATGATATTGAACTGTTTTCATGTGTCTATGGACTATTTATAAATCTTCTTTTGCTAAGTGTTCAGACTTTTGCTGAAATTTTATTGGGCTGTATATGTATATCATCTTATTACTATGTTGAGTTTATAATATTTGAGATACATATCTTTTATCAGATGTACCATGTAAACATTTTTTTCCAACTAATGGCTTTTCTTTTTTCTTAATGGTATCTTTCAGAAAACAGGAGATATTAATTGTGATGAAATGTAATTTATGGTTACATTAATTTTTTTTTATGGTTAGTAGGTTTGTGTCCTAAAAAATCCTTGCCTATCCCCAAGGTTACAGAAGTTTTCTCTTATATTTTCTTTTAGAAGTTCAATAATCTTCATTTTTGCATTTGTTAGTGACCCATATTGAGTTAAGTTTTCTGTATGACTATGAGGTGAGAGTAAACATTGTTTTTTAATATGAATATCCAGTTTTTCCAGATCATTTGTTGAAAACTATCTTTTCTCCTACTGAATTATCTTGACACCTTTGGGAAAAAATTCAATTGACTATATAAGTGTGGGTCCACTTCTAGATTCTCTACTCTGTTCCATTATCTATATATTTACTCTTAAATCAATGCCACACTTTGGTTATTATAGCTTTAGAGTAAGTCTGGACATCAGATTGTGTAGGTTCTACAACTTTGTTGTTCTTTTTTCAAACTTGTTCTGGGTATTGCAGATTTTTGCAAAGTCATATAAATTCTAGAATCAGCTCATCAATTTCTACTCCCCCTTAAAAAAGACTCACAGTGTGGTGCCTGGGTGGCTCCGTCGGTTAAGTGTCCAACTTCAGCTAAGGTCATGATCTCACAGTCAGTGGGTTCGAGCCCATGTCAGGCTCTGTGTTGATAGCTCAGAGCCTGGAGCCTGTCTTCTGATTCTGTGTCTCCCTCTCTCTCTGACCCTCCCTTGCTCACATTGTCTTTCTCTCTCTCTCAAAATAAATAAAACATTAAAAAAAATTTTTTAAAGCCCCATAGGCATTACATTAAATACTTTGGAGAGATGAACATCTTAACAATATTGAGCTTTCAAATTCATGAACATGGTATATCTATTTATTTAATTCTTTAATTTCTCAGCAATATTTTCTAATATCCAGTGTACTGGCCTTATACATACTGCATTATATTTACTTCTAAAATTCCATGGTCTTTGATGATATTATGAACGGTATATTTTTATTCCACTGTCCAATTGTTCACTGCTAGTTTTGTAAATTGACTCTGTATCTTGTTCATGAGTTCTGGTAATTTTTTTGGTAGCTTCATTTGGGCTTCTTACATACTTGTCCATATTGTTTATAAATAAGGATTTCACTATTTATTTTCCAATCTGTATGCCATTTATCTTTTTCTTGTTTTATTGAAAGTGTTAGGACTTCTACTACAATGGTGAATAGAAGTGGTCAAAGTAGACATGCTTACCTTGTACCCAATTATAAAGTAACATTGTGTTGTCTTCTACAGTGAAGTATGATGTTAGCGTAGGTTTGTCACAGATGCCCTTTACCAGACTGGGGAAGCTCCCGTCTATTCTAATTTCCTGAGAATTTATATTATGACTGATATTGTCAAATGATTTTTCTACATCCATTGAGATGGTCATACAGTTTTTCTTTTGTCATGTGTAAATATGGTGAATTATACAGATTGATTTTCTAATGTTCAACCAACTTTGTATTTCTGAGATAAACCCACTTGGTTATAATGGTATCCTTTTTATATATTTGATTTGTTAATATTTCAATAAGAATTTTTCAGCCTATGATCATAAGGGTATTGGCCTGATTACAAAAAATAATTTGACTTGGTATTAGGGTAATTCTGGCTTCATAAAATTGGTTTGAAAATATTTCTTCCTCATCTAATTTCTGAGAGGGTCAGTTAAGTATTACTACATGGTGGAATTTACCAGTGAAACTAGTTGGGCCTGGAGAATTTTTTCTTGGAAGATTTTATTCATAAATTTGTTTCTATTTAACATTCCCTGGACAAGATGATCACTAAAAAACATCCAATTCGAATATCCCAGAATGCTACAAAAGGACCATGTGCTATACTACTGCTTAATTTTGAAATTAACAAATTTTGATAAGCAAGGGACTTCAAATATTCCCAAAGGCTCACAATTGGGAATTACCCACAATTACGAAAAATACCATCACATGTTTATTTGTGTCTTAAATTTAATATTTGCAAGAGTTGGTGGGTTAGAGTGTACGTGCACATGCTGGAAGGCTTCTTTCCCTAATGTGTCTGGTGCCCATAAAACCGGCCTCAGACATCTGGGAGGACTGGGCTTACAAAATAAAGGTGGAATAAAAGCGAGTCCACAAGTAAATAACACGTTCAGCAAATGGGTAATCGGTTCACAATCTTGACTTTCCCTGATGTATTGTTGAACAAACTGCCTAGAGCACATTCTCACATCTACTTTCTCAATGTTTTCCATAACAGAGAAACTCATATGGTCTCTTTTTTTTTCCTGCCTTCTGGGGATAGAAACTTGGCAACTGTACTTGGGGTATTTTAATCAGGTAGGTTTTCCTGGCTCTTCCTGTTAATCACATCGGACAGCCCAGTGCAGCTCTGGCTTGCAATATGAAACAGTGTTATACTCAAGATGAAGTTCATAAGCCTTTATGAGGCCTTTCCCCTGTCATCCCTCTGCTGAATGTGAGCTTCTTTGGCAAGAAATATACTGGGCCCCAGAGCTAGCAAACAGAGACGCATCATTTCCTTCACTAATAAAGCAGGCCGTGCTAACGAAGGTCACCGCCATCATCATTTGGGATGCAGACAACCATGGCCCGGCTTACTTGGCAGGACCGGCAGAGACGGCAGAGCCGAGGTGAGCTGGTGGAGGGCCTCATAAACCTAGCAGGCTTAACCAGGTCTTGAATGCCATAGACTTTTGAGACAGCACTGGAATCTAATATCAAAACAACTGGCTGGGGAATGCCAGTGTTTCAGGTGGGACTTAAGACAATCAGCTCTTTACTTCATCTCTGCTCCTTCTCATGCATATCACCCAACCACTCCCTCTTTGTTTCTTATTTTGAAAATCCTAGCAGTAAGATATAGAACAGAACCGAAAACTAACTTATAAATGGACAAGAAGTCAAACTCAAATAAGCAGCCAGTACCCAAGGCAATCACTAAAAAAACAGGGGAATGGTGCCTGAGGACAGAAAGCTCATTGCTGGGATGAGAAACATCTTTTCCTTAAGTTATCGAAGTTTCTGTCTTCTTTCCTGTCTCTTTGCTCACAGGGGGAAACTCTGCAGATGGGATATCTAAGATTTTTTGGTAATAAGTTTCTATTTTTATAGGAGACACCAACTAGAAATTCTAATGGAGTGTTTTGGAAGTGTTTTACAGTTACAAGAGGGAAAGGAAAGAGTTGCTGTTGGACATGGGTTCGAGTCCTGATTCTACCACTTCTACTTCTGTGACTCTAGTCCAGTAACTTCACCTCTTGGAACCTCTGTCTCCTCATTTGTAAAAATGCAGGTTGTAATAATAATGAAAGGGAATTACTGTAAGGATACAATAACATATGTAAAACAAGAGGCACACGGAGATAATACTTAATAATTTCTCATTATAGGGTAGATATTTTTATTGTTATCTATATGGATATCCCCATTCTACTGAAACCACTTGAATATAATTTAGCAATGGACCTTCAAACACATATGTATCAGTGTATACAGTACTTAAACATCAGCAAAGAATTAAAAATTTCTAATTCACAAGCCTTAGTAGTATTAACACTTATTGAACACTTATTATGTATCCAGTGCTCTCTGGACACTCAATTACTTATAGGATACGCTTTAATTTCAGAAGTATCTCTTTTTTTTTCTTTTTTATAGTTTATTTATTTTTCAGAGACACAGAGCATGATGGGTGGAGGGGCAAAGACAGAGGGAGACACAGAATCTGAGGCAGGCTCCAGTCTCCGAGCTGTCAGCACAGAGCCCGACGTGGGGCTGAAACCCACAAATGGTGGGATCATGACCTGAGCCGAAGTCAGATGCTTAACTGACTGAGCCACCCAGGGGCCCCGAGAAGCATCTCTTTAAGGTAGATATCAGATACTATTAACTGCGAAACCTAAGGAATGTTCCCATTCTGGTCATTCCTGGTCCTTCAGTACTCTCAATGCTATAAAGCTAAGAGAAAAAAAGCTTTATTTTGTGACTTAGAACAACTCTGCAAAGTAGAAAATATAATGCAGGGGGGATACTCTCAACCCTTCAAACTCTTCATCTTACAGACCAAAACTGATGAAAAGTTTGAATGGTTTCTTCAAAACTATATAGTAAATACATTTTTAGCTTTCCTTGCAAGCCATCAGATCCTTAGATCAGATTACCAGACTGTCTTTAAAAAAATTCTTTCCTCGGGGCGCCTGGGTGGCTCAGTTGGTTGAGCCTCCGACTTCAGCTCAGGTCAGATCTCACGTTCGTGGGTTCGAGCCCCGCGTCAGGCTCTGTGCTGACAGTTAGCTCAGAGCCTAGAGCCTGCTTCTGGTTCTGTGTCCCCTTCTCTCTCTGCCCCTCGCCCTCTCCTGCTCTGTCTCTCTCTGTATCAAAAATAAATAAAAAACATTAAAAAAAATTAAAAAAAATTCTTTCCTCAAAAATACATGAAGCAAATATAATAAAATATTAACATTTGTTGACTATTGGAGTTGGGTACAAATAATATTTTCTTTTTTTCTCAAGTTTTTCCTGTATATTTAATTTTTTTACTTAAAATAATTGTTTTACCTGCTCATGTACTTTCATTTTCAAAGCAGATATATTATCGGCCTTTACATAAACCAGGTTTCTAAACGTTCTAGGCCTCAAATTTTTCTTTCTTTCTTTTTTAGTAATACTAAGGCAGAACATAAAGTAATTCAAATTAAATTTCAAATAGTAAAAGATGTATGAAATTCTCTAAATGTCTTGACAACTTCTTCATAATCAAATTCTTCCCCTAATGAACTGCATTCTGTATATCTTAAAATAATGGAAGGCTTAAAAGCAACACCAAAATTTTAAAAACAAATACAAAAAAAGGAAATAGTAGGATCTCTTATTTTTCACTCTCAAAAAGACCTCTTCATCAAAATACACATAAGCAATCTCAAATTACTTGTTTCACCCCTTAATCCAGAACACAAATATGTGAAATATTTTTTTGCATGTCAGTTTATATACAAGGACAGCACACTGAGTCAGACATCTTTTTCCAGGAAGATCCAAAGGAAAGGCATAGTATTTTGAAGTTTATTTTGAGCTGGTCAAACAAGAAAGTTTGGGGCATGCACTTCTCTACTGGGGCAGGATTTCTAATGATGAGGCGATGTTGAGGAGAGAAAGAGATTAGGACAGAAGTTGAGATAAGGACTCAGTAAACGGTCAGGAGTTCAGCATGCAAGAAGGAAGGAATGAGACAGGGGAGATCTTGCTTTGAAATGCAGGCTGGACGCTAACAAATGCCAGTGTGTTAATGCTGTTTCGAATTTGGGTTTCTGGGTTCGCGTTTAAGATAATTGTTCTTTATCCAACTAATGTAAGAATCTAGGATAATGAATTAATTGCATTTTCAATTTCCGTAAACTTGGCAAAATTAAAAATGACTTGTAATTATTCCTCACTACTTAAGCTTTCAGAAATGGCTATTTGTCATCCACAAAAAGATGGACATCTCCGAGCTCAGCATCAGGGAATGTCTTTAATGGGACTGTTTTAACAAAACCTTGATGCTACACGCCATATCCAAAGTGGAGCTCTGAGCCTGGTCAAATGTGAATTTAGTAGAACTTAAAATGTGAAATGCAGCCAGCGAGGTTCCCCCCTCTCCCACCGTAAGCTTACACTTTTCAGAACCACTGCTATTTTGGTCTCAGAACTGTTATAGTTGCCAAACCGACCATGACCCCAAACAACCACAGCTCATCAGCCTATTGTTCTGGTTCCCCTGCTACATTTCCATGTTAACCCTGAAACTACCTGGTTGACTTTTTTGAGACACTAACACTAAGTCTGTAGTGTTCCTAACTTATCAACTTATTAACCCACTTTCCCCTCAGAATTCAAATGGACAGTATCTGCAACTCACTGCTTCAGTGCCCCAGCCTGGTCCTCCCACCTGTGCCCAGGACGCCAACCTCACGATGGGCTAGGGCACAGGTCAACATGTACTATACCTTTCTCCTCTGTCACATGCTGAAGTAACTTCTCAAGTTCAGGAAGTTTCAGCAACAAGATGCAATTTGGGAACATGTCATCCACCACGACTTGATCTAGGGGTTGGAACTTTCCCTGAAAAAAAGACTTTATTCAGTCAGAATGTAAGCACTCCAGTCAGCAAACTCACACATAAAAAAGAGGAAAAGACACATCATCTCACCACTGAACCTTTAAACTATGTTCTAAGCCACCTGTTCCACCTAAGGACCCCCTACACTGGGACTGACTCCAGAACTGACTCTCAGCTCCCTTTAGGGAGCTCTTGAAAGCACTGGGGTTCCACATAGCATATCACCCACATCAGAGGTACGGCCCCTGGATAAAACAGGAAAACAAGTTTCTGAAAAAGCATGAGAAGCCATGGAAGCTCGCAAAGATGGTAGAGATTGGCCGGGCCATTCTGACCCTTCAACATGAAGAAGAGCAGAGCAGGCATCCTGACCGTCATTCAGGAACCAGCCCAGATCCCGCCCAGACCGGCCTAGATCATGCCCAGAGCAATCAGCTCCAGCTTCCTATCTTTATCCGGGTTGCAGAAAGAAATACCACAGCAGGAAGAAAATTAAGGAAACGAATCTACTCCTGCCAGAGCTGTCTGAGGTACTCCAAACGTAGACCATAAAGAAAGAAAAGACAGCCAGCTGGGTGAGCACAGTCAAGGTGCACACACTTTAAGTCAGGCTCCTCTACATATGTGTGTAAGGCCTGGTAGCCAATGGGCCAGAATGAAGAACACAGGAATTCAGAAAATTCTTCTTCTCAATGAGGATTATTTTTACTTAACTATACAGGCACATGGAGGGGTGAAGTCTGTCTAAATGAGTAGTCCTCTGGCTTGGGGATACCAGACTACATAGAAAATGTATGCTTTTGCCCAGGTCCCACTGTTAGCTCGCTATGCTTTTCTGTTTTAGTGATGACACCATTTGAACACAGAAAAACTGATCATTTTTCTTTCTGCAAATGCAGCTTACTTTGGTTTGGAGGTGAAATCTCATTCATCCAGTAGCATGTGTGAAAGCTTGTCATACTTCCTGTTAGGTCAAGAAGAGGCGTCTGGGTGGCTCAGTCAGTTAAGCATCTGACTTCAGCTCAGGTCATGAACTCACAGCTTGTGGGTTCAAGCCCCGTGTTGGGATCTGTGCGGACAGCTCAGAGCCTAAAGCCCGCTTTGAATTCTGTGTCTCCCTCTCTCTCTCTGCTCCCTCCCCCACTCACTCTGTATCTCTCTCAAAAATTTTAAAGAAAATTTAAAAAACAAACAAAAAACAAGTGGTAAGAAGTGCCTCAATTTAAACGCTGTCTTTTTCCTTCAGATAGTAAGAATAATCCAGGGATTCTCCAAGTCTTACTTGTACCTACTTAATTTTACTTTCATTCTGTGCCCTTCTGAGCCAGCCACAGCATACTTAGGACTCCCAGATGGCCAGAACGAGGGTTAATTCACCCCAGTCATGGTGTTAGGGACACACAGGGGAACATCATTACAACTGTGGGAGGTGCTTTCAATGTGCATCATCACAGGTACTGGTTAGTGGCTTTCTCTCTGTTAATGTATCCTGGGAGGCAAATGGGAGCCGACTGATGTTTTCAGCTGCCTCCCTGAATACGAGGGCCTCCGTGGTGGTGACCAGAACCATTTCTGTTCGTTAGAGATGGAAGACCTACTTGCCTCACTGTTCATATGCTTTAAATACATTGGCTCCATGGCAGCCTCCAAATAATGATCACCATGAATAAAGTAAGAAATAAAACTTCACTAAGCCACACTAAAGGACAGAGGGTGTAGGAAAAGGGGAGAACAAAAGAAGTTCAGCTGCATCAGGAGAAAGTAGGACTTAAAGTTCAAAGTCAGTTTTATTACTTTCAGTTTTTATGGCAAATTAAATTGATACACCCACGCTATGGACATTTTGCAAACTTGGTCTAAGGACCAAATAGGATGAGGCCATAAACATTTAAACTATAAGCAAACATCAGGGTATGAAAATCCAGATTCTTCTAAGCAGTTAAATAACATTTATTCCTTAAAATTGTTAGTTCACAGATTTTCAAACTGTGGTTGGTAGATCCCCTGGGAGTCTCCATCATTCCTTCAGGGAGTCTGCAAACTCAAAACAATTTTCACAATAATGCTAAGATGTTATCTGCATTTTCACGGTATTGACATTTGCACTGAAGATTCAAATGGAAAGGTGCGTAAAACTGCAGGCTCCTTAGCACCAGTCATGGCCATGGCAACAAACTGTCCCCGGAGCCACTGGACTCCTCTTGGCCATGCAGGGCAGTAAAAAAAAAAAAAAAGGGCCAGTTTCACTTTAAGGATATCTTTGATCAAGGAGTAAAAGCAATTACTTTTAGTTAAACCTTGATCCTGAGTGCAAATCTTTTACTTTATTTTTTAATTTTTTTTGACCTTTATTTATTTTTGAGAGACAGAGAGAGACAGAGTGTAAGCAGGGGAGGGGCAGAGATAGAGGGAGACATAGAATCTGAAGCAGGCTCCAGGCTCTGAGCTGTCAGCACAGAGCCGGACACAGGGCTTGAAATC
>NC_043703.1:59057071-59058074 GCF_006229205.1 Suricata suricatta | reverse complement strand
TACTTTTAGTTAAACCTTGATCCTGAGTGCAAATCTTTTACTTTATTTTTTAATTTTTTTTGACCTTTATTTATTTTTGAGAGACAGAGAGAGACAGAGTGTAAGCAGGGGAGGGGCAGAGATAGAGGGAGACATAGAATCTGAAGCAGGCTCCAGGCTCTGAGCTGTCAGCACAGAGCCGGACACAGGGCTTGAAATCATGAACCGTGATGTCATGACCTGAGCAGAAGTCGGTTGGATGTTTAACCAACTAAGTCACGCAGGCACCCCCGGAGTGCAAATCTTTTAAATACTCTGTGTGTTAGGGGCACCTGGGTGGCTCAGTCGGTGGAGTGTTCAACTCTTGATTTGGGCTCAGGTCATGATCTCACAGTTCGTGAGTTCAAGCCCTGTGGTGGGCTTTGCACTGACAGTGCAGAGCCTGCTGGGGTGTCTAAATCTCTGTCTGTCTCTCTCTCTCTCCGCCCCTACCTCAAAATAAATAAATAAACTTAAATACGCTCTGTATTAAGAGATGCTAAAGTCCTTCTGCTGCTACCCAGGCACAGTGATCACCTCAAGGAAAAGTGTTCGTGTCACTGAGTCATGAGCAAAAATGATCACTTTTTGTAGGAAACCATTTTTAATCAGGAAAAACAAAATATTACAGACAATGGCTATTTAGAGTTGGGTATTCGGCAGAACATAAAAGAAGTGAACCTGTCATTTCAAGGAAATGACTCACAGTGCTTATAACCAATGATACAACTTTAACTTCTGAGCAAAAATTAGCATTGTAGAAAACTTGTATCTGCTACCATGACAGATTCCCAATAAATAATAATAATAATAATAGTTTTCTGATGAGGTCAGTGGTGATATTAACAAAGGTGAGTGAGAGAGAGAATATATATGTATGTAATGAGATGTGTAAACATTTGTAAGATTTGCATAATTCAGAGAAACAATATTTTCTAAATGACCAATGCACGATATTACAAAGTCACACATGGTAAAAAAAAAA
>NC_043703.1:59055768-59056971 GCF_006229205.1 Suricata suricatta | reverse complement strand
TAAAAAAAAGAAAAATATATGTGAAACCCCAAATTCAGAAGCCTTTCCTATACAGGCCCAAGATTCTACATGACTCTTTCAAAAGGCAGATTGCAGTCTATGAGATTCTGCTCCAAAAAGCTTCAAAATCCCTATGTGGAATGGAGAGCCACGACAACGAAACTGATCTTTAATATTCCTTTTCTCTTTATTTATTTTTGATACAGAGAGAGACAGAGCATGAGCAGGGGAGGGGCAGAGAGAGAAGGAGACACAGAACCGGAAGCAGGCTCCAGGCTCTGAGCTAGCTGTCAGCACAGAGCCTGACGCGGGGCTTGAACCCATGAACATGAGATCTGACCTGAGCCAAAGTCGGAGGCTTAACCAACTGAGCCACCCAGGTGCCCCTCCTTTTCTCTTTAGAAAACTTTTTATTGTTGCTTATTGAAGTATAACTTACATACAATGTTATCAGTTTCAGGCATACAACATAGTTCAACAACTCTATACATTGCTCAGTGCTCATCATCTGTCACCAAACAACGTTATTACAATCTTATTGATTATATTTCCCATGCTGTACTTTTCATCTCTGTGATTTCTTTATTTTACAACTGTACCTCTTAGTCCCTTTATCTATTTCACCCATCTCCCCAGCCCATCTGCCCTTGGGCAACCACCAGATTTTATTCTGTATTTAATTGTTTTTTGGGTCTCTTTTATTGGTCAGTTGGTTCTGTTTCTTAAATTCCACTTATGAGTGAAATCATATGATATTTGTTTTTCTCTGACTTGTTTCATTTAACATTATACCCTCTTGATCCATCTATGTTGCAAATGGCCATATCCCATTCTTTTTTATGGCTGTTTAATATTCCATTGTATATAGGGGCATCTGGGTGGCTCAGCTGGTTGAGCATCTGACTCTTGATTTTGGCTCAGGCCATGATCTCATGGTTCATGAGCTCAAGTCCCACAGCAGACTCTGCACTGACAGCATGGAGCCTGATTGGGATTCTCTCGCTCTCTCTCTCTCTCTCTCTGTCCCTCCCTTGCTTGTACTCTCTCTCCCCAAATAAAGTTAAAAAATATTCCATTGCATATAAATATATCTTCTCAGCCAAGGGGAACAGAAGCAAAAATAAACAATTGGGACTGCACCAAAATTAAAAAATTTGCACGGTGAAGGAAACCATCAACCAAGCAACAAGGAAACTTCCGAAT
>NC_043703.1:59026462-59055668 GCF_006229205.1 Suricata suricatta | reverse complement strand
CTCTCTCTCTCTCTCTCTGTCCCTCCCTTGCTTGTACTCTCTCTCCCCAAATAAAGTTAAAAAATATTCCATTGCATATAAATATATCTTCTCAGCCAAGGGGAACAGAAGCAAAAATAAACAATTGGGACTGCACCAAAATTAAAAAATTTGCACGGTGAAGGAAACCATCAACCAAGCAACAAGGAAACTTCCGAATGGAAAAAGATATTTGCAAATGATGTATCCAATTAAGGGTTAATATCCAAAACACATAAAGGACTTACACAACTCAACACCAGAAAAAAGAAACAATTTGATTTAAAAATGGGCAAAGACCTGAACAGACAATTTTCCAGAGAAGACATCCAGATGGCCAACAGACACATGAAAAGATGCTCAACATCACTCATCATCAGGGAAATGCAAATCAAAACCACACTGAGATACCACCTCACACCTGTCAGAACGGCTAGAATCAAAAATACAAGAACTAACAAGTGTTGACAAGGATGTAGAGAAAAAGGAGCCATTGTGCACTGCTGGCAGGAGTGCAGATTGGTGCAGCCACTGTGGAAAATGGTATGGAGACTCCCCAAAAAAGTAAAAATAGAAGTACCACATAATCCAGGAATTCCATGGCTAGAAAGAGGAAAATGAAAACACTAATTTGAAAAGATACCTGTACTCTGATGTTTACTGCAGCATTATTTACAATAGTCATGGTATGGAAACAACCCAAGGGTCCACCGAAGGATGAATGAACAAGGAAGACAGGGCGTGTGTATATATAAATACACAATGGAGGATTTAGAAGTCACTTTTATCAGAGGTCTTCCCACCACCCTCAAAAAAGGCAAGAATTGGGGGCGCCTGGCTGGCTCAGTCAGTTAAGCGTCTGACTTTGGCTCAGGTCATGATCTCATGGTTCGTGGGTTCGAGCCCCACATCAGGCTCTGTGCTGACAGCTCAGAGCCTGGAGCCTGCTTCGGATTCTGTATCCCCCTCTCTCTCTGACCCACCCCTGCTCACACTGTCTCTCTCTGTCTCTCAAAACTAAATAAAAAACATTAAAGTAAATAAATAAATAAAAATAAAAATAAAAGGCAAGAATTGGGGGAAATACGGACAGAATGTGAATCAGGCAAACATTACGACATTTGCATATGTCTATGTATAAAGCTGCAGGGAAATGTAACTTCCTATGCTTTTGAGGATGAAGTCATGGGCCAACAATAGTAGTCTCTCCACACACAGCTCCCTCTATGGTCTGTGGGTTCACAGCTTAGAATTGCCAGTGATTCAAAGCTCAGAAGGTGGTTCCCCAGCCCAGATCCTAAGCTATCCATGGCCCCCTATCCTCCTACTCCTGAAGAAAAGGCAAGAGGAAAGGGATCTAACAAGACTGAGCATAAGAAACAGGAAACTCTGCAGCAAGATGAATGGTACTATCCAAGCTGACAGGAAAAAAGGCGAATCAAACAAACTAGCCTAGCTATTCTCCACTTTTCTTTCCTCTGCCACAGCTCCCTCCAAGCATGCCAGACTTTCTCTCCCACGGGAGTGAGCCAGAAGAGGTATTTCATCAAATGGAACAATAAACAATTCTTTTATCCCCATCCTTATTTTGGTTTCAGAAACACGTGTACTTACTTTTATTCCCTCGCAGAGCAACCTATCTATATAGCCAAGAAATCCTAACCCTAAGTTATATATATGAATCTATTTCATAGCAAGTAAAAGAAAAATTAAGAAAGTAATTTCATATATTAGTTGATTATTTTGTTATAAACAGAAGAGAAACTTGGCAGTCAAAAAGAAGGAAATCTTGCCATTTGCAGCCACGTGGATGGAACTAGAGGGTATTATGCTAAGAGAAATCAGTCAGTCAGAGAAACAAGTATCATATGACTTCACTCATATGAGGACTTTAAGATACAAAACAGATGGACATAAGGAAAGGGAAGCAAAAATAATATAGAAACAGGGAGGGGGACAAAACATAAGAGACTCCTAAACATGGAAAACAAACAGAGGGTTACTGGAGGGGTTGTGGGAGGGGGGATGGGCTAAATTGGTGAGGGGCATTAAGAAATCTACTCCTGAAACTACTGTTGCACTATATGCTAACTCACTTGGGTATAAACTTAGAAAAAAAAGTAGAAGAGAAACTTATAAAAAAGGCTCTAAGCTCATTTTATAGGAGGCATCCTTGAGGAACAGTTTTCTAATATCCTGGTGGTTTTTCTTAAAAACAGCTCTTTCTTTAAGACTAAGTTTAAAAAGAAGACAATGATGAAAAAAGCAGGCATCTTTGCTGTGAACCTAAAACCACTCAAATAAATAAGGTTGATAAAAAAAAAAAGCAGGAACCCGCTCAGAGAGAGAGATGACCAATCACTGCTTCCCAATATTTCCCAATTTCATCTGGATATTACTGTGTGTGTCGAGCTAAACATAACTCCAAGTGTATTACGTTGGAAGTCGGAACTCACATATATTGCCAAATGAATATGCATAGCAGCCACAATAAAAGGGAATACAGACTTTGCACCTGCCAGACTATACACAGACTGCCATTGCATTTTGGCAACTGAAAGCCATTTCCAATATTCTCATGGACGCAAGTATATGAAATTTATCACCAGCAATAAACCCTTGTTCTGGAATGTCTGAGAAGAAGAAAGACAAAGCAGCTTTTCTGCCTTGGCACTTAGTAGAGACATACACAGTCACAGAAAGCAGAGGGCTTAGAAAGAAATAGAAAGCACTCTCTGGAAACAATGAGAAAAGAGGCAGAGAATGCCCCAACTTCCAGAACCATCAGAACAACATGCAGTTTCCTTTTTCCTTCGGAGTCAATAATAATACCCCCAAATTAGAATAACAGTAAAAGAAACAGAACGTTCTTTGGTGTTGGATATATGTGTGTGTTGGGGGTGTGTTGGGATGGGGGCAGTAGTAATTTATAAGACAAAGGATTAAAAAATCTGTTATATTGTATCTTATTTTAGAAGCAATATTGGTATCCATTTGCAATGAAATAAGGTTAAAACTTGAAAATCCTCAAAAGCATCTAAGAGCAAAGAGTTCCCAGTCCACACAATGTGCACTCAGTGGTAGGAAGACCATCTAATTTCTGACTAAGGACATGGGACATGTCAATGTTTTAGGAGACAAAGCAAAGGTATTAGTTCAAATTTCCCTACTATCTAAGATACACAGGTATTGATTTAAACTTGCTCAAATTATCTTTCCTTTCCCCTTGATTAAACCCTGCTCTAATGCCAAGTAAGGCTAAGGCATGGCCCAGACTCCAAACTGGGCAGACAGGCCTGTACCCTACCACACATGCATGAAGGTTGGAAAAGTTAGAGTATGTGTTTAGTTAATGGAAATGTATACACTAGTCACTTACCTGATTGAACTGACTGATTTATAAACCAAGAATGGTGTTTTTCCTTGAAAACTTTTATTTCAAACAGCTGCTGTAGACACATATTGAACAAGTAAATGGTTCCTTCCCCTGTTAAGACAAATCTGTTTTTTATTTGTAAGTTTTCACACACACACACACACACACACACACACACACACACACACACAATCAAAAGGCTGTCTAATAGTTCTGAGGAATGTTCCTAATATGAACATAAACATATGTAGAGATATTCTACACAAACTGACTCCAAGGAAAGCTTACAGCTATTATATACAGATGCTTGTTTTCCAGCTCTATAATCCTCACTGAACTTAAACCAATAAATAAAAAAGTACAAATCATTCATCTTAACCGCTACAAAGCCTCTCACTGAACCCTCCATTAGATCACGAGGGGAAGCCCATTATTAAACTACCCAAGCCTAATGGTTCAACCAGATGAACTGAGCTGGCACGTGGGCATGTGTGGCTCTGCACAGAGTGGACCCAAGAAAGGGACAGATCCTACACGCCCCACGGCCAGCTCCAAGTGAGAAAGGCAAGGGCCCTTCAATGCTTTCAAATCACAGCACTGTCAAGGACCCTGAGTCTGAATCCAAGTGTACCAAATACTAGGCGTGTGTGCTTGGGGAAGTGACGTAAACCTTTCTGGGCCTCTGTTTCCCTTTCTATAAAATAGAAGCAGCGCTGAACCTACCTCACAGGCTTTTGTAAGGAGTAGAAAGACAGAGTACATGTTAAGTTCCTAAAACAGTACTCAGCACATAGTAAATGCTCAGCAAATGTTAGCCTTTATTTTTCCACACCCAATGTAGAAAATGCAAACATTTGTTCTTCTGTTGTTTACAGACAATTTAGACAAAATGAAAATTTTATAAGATGGTTCGCTTTGTTTTGTACCTTTATCTTCATTAGATTCTTAACAACCTTTACCGCTACCTAAGACTTCTCTTGAAAAAAATTGCCCACCTCAACTTAGTCTGACATACAGTGAGGAGTGCCAGGTAACAGAGCTGACCAATTCCATTTTCAATTCAAATTCAATTTCATCTTGAAGAAAGAAAACTGGAGGAAGCCAGGAATTTTTGCCTCACTTGTGGTTTCTATTTATATGTCTTTCCATCCACAATAATAACGAGGCACTATCCATTGGCTTTCCCTTGCTTTCACTGTTCGGTATCGTACCCACCGGCACAATGCTTTAATTTGCAAAGTATTAGGTGTCTACTCAAGACCTTACAAAATTAATAACACTTTATAACATAAACTTTGTAAAATAAGTTAGTGAAAAAATAATCCCACATAATGTATTTAAGGTATATTTTAATATTTTGCCTAAAAATTAGAAAACAGAATGCACTGAATATGAAGTTAAAATAAAATTGGTTGCAATAAAACATGTATCTCCTATACAATGCTTTTAATATAGAAAACTCACCGCTTGACTGGGAGTGAATATACTGCCTTTTGGTCAGAACAAAATAAGGAAAGCACCGCTAAAAATGAAACCACTGAAAATCTTGGCATGTCAAGTAAAAACTTTCTTTTTTAACTCTGATTGTTTATTTTACTTTACAACACAAAATGAATATAAGTGGAGGCTAATGTTGGATAACTACTCTAAGAAGAGCTGGCTTCAGAAAGCTAAAGAAAATTAGTCTATTTTCAGAGAGAAACCAAACACGCTGCTTTTTTGTCCTGCATGCATTTCTGATGGGCGAATGGTCTACGGATTTAAATTACAACAAGAAAACAATGTTTAGGTCAAGCTTGTTTTGGTCCCCCAGTAAATGCCATCTTCTTACCTTTCAAAGCTACTAAGGAAGAACAAACATACAAGGTGATAAGTACATACACTTTGGGGCAGCAATGTTTAAAAGCATTAAAGTTACAGTTTTCAGACGCTGCGAGGGGGAGAGGAGGAAGGCTTACCTGAACACGGGTTAACCAGTTTGACAAACATAAGCCCACTTTTCATCTTCTTTGAAGCATCTTTTAAGTGTTCTGAAAAGAAACGATGAGTTTGTAAAATTTAAAGACATTTGCTTTCTTGCTCACCTTATTTACTTTACTTGGTTTTTCTTCCTTCCATTTATATAATTTTTCTTTGTAAACTCTTTAACTTCATTATAGGTGGACCTTCTGTGTCATACTTAGAAAGACCTTCTCTTCTTCAAGCCTATGTGAATCAACTATATTTTCTCTCAATACCTTAACATTATATCTTTAGTCTATCAGAAATATATCTGCATTTATGATAGAGAGGAGATGTAACTTTTTTTTAATAAGTTGTCCAGTTGTACCAACACTGTTTTCTGAATAACTCATTACTGAAACAATTCCTTTATGCTAAATGTTTAAAATACATTTATAAGTCTGTCTATGGATATTCTATTTTGGTCCACTAATCTGTGTCTATATTAGCATGACTACTTCAATATTTCGATTATTGTAGCTTTAAAATGCATTTTATTACCTATTGGAGTAAGTTCTCTCATTATATTTCCTCCACAATATCTAACTAAGTTTTAATTGTTTACTGAAACACAAAGACTGTGACAATTTATAACATTTTTCCAGACATTTTAAATGCACGTTCATAGAACTCATTTAGAGTTCCAAAAGGAACCACAGGGGCTCTACTAATCTCGCAGGGCAAAAGCCTACCAAAGAGCACAATGGAGAGCTTTGGGGTAAGAACCAGCATTTCAGTGTGTTTTTATTTTCTGTAGCCCACACTCCCTTCACCCCTTTTCGGATCTTCACAAACTTAAATATAGCAAGTGTGATTAGAAATCAGCTTACTCATCAATGGTTAAAATACTACTTTCTTCCAAAAATAATAGTAACATTAAATATACAAAGAAAACAACCTAATTTTGAGATTTCCAATTGCAACTAAATGGAGTCACAGGAACCTAATTTATCAATGAGCAACCAAGACAATGCCAACAACAACAACAACAAAACAACAACAACAAAATATACGAAACAATCATTGTCAAGGCATTGGGCACTGAACCCTGCAGACGGCGATCCGGAGACGCGGGGGACAAGGGCGATGTACCCCGGGAATGCGCCAGCCTGCTGCCTTGAGAGTTTCTGGTCCACGCACAGAATGGGAGGCCCCAGCCGAGCCTGGCAGACTCCCTGAGTTGAAGCCGTGGTGCCGAGAGTTCTAGAGACATCATGGCTACAGTTCACAGGGCAGCGTCCGGGAAAGGGGAGTGCTACAAAGAAAGCAAGCCCCAGAGATGTGCAGAGGTACTGCCTGAGTATTCAACAGAGTGCTGGTCAGTGTTTGCCTATGATGACACCACCTGAGGCCTAGGAGCAGAGCCACCCCATGGATTAGCGGGAACAGTACCTCACACTCACTCAGGGCTCTGAATTCTGGACAGCCTGGAAAACCTGACCATTCAGAGTACTCAAAAGGGTCCTGCCTCAACAGTGGGGAACGAATAGCCCTAGACTCAATGTTGCTGTGGTCCCAGCAAACTCATTTTAAAAGCAAGACCTAAAAGGATCAAACTGTTTCTTAAGTACCTCCACTGTGCTCCAGAATGAAGCTCAAGATTACTTATAGGAATACAAAAATATTCATCAGCCAGAAAGGTAAAATTCACAATGTCTGGCATCTAATTGAATATTACCAGCATTCAAAGAAGCAGAAAAATATGGCCCATAAAGAGAAAAATAAAGAAATCAATTATTGAGAGAGGGGTACTGATATTAGACACAGATGTTAGAATGAACAGGCGAGAGCATAAGAGCAGTATTCTTCAGGCACAAATAAATAGAAACAGTTTTTTTTTTAAGACCCAAATTAAAATAAAAAATAGACTAGATAGGATTAATGGTGGAAGAAAAGGTTAATGAACTGAAGACACAGCAACTGAAATTACATCAGAGAAAACAGAATGAAAAATAAATAGAGTATCAGTGAACTGTGGGAAAACTTCAAGCATCCACGTCACTGAAGTTCTGAAAGAGAGGATGTGGAGAGCAGAAAAAATACTTGAAGAAATTATGGCTAAATATTTTCAAATCTGATGAAAACAATAAACCCACATATCCATGAGGTTCAATAAGCCCAAAGGACAGAAAGAGGAATAAACTATACATCATAATCAATAGTTCAAAGCCAGTAATAAAGAGACAAATCTTAAAAGCAGAGAGAGGAAAAGAGGGCATTTTTTATATACAGAGGAATGAAACTAAAAACGACAGCAAATTTCTTGTTGGAAACAATGCAAGCCAAAAGACAACAGAAACATCTTTAATATACTGAAAGAAAAAATGATGATCCTAGAGAAAATACCCTTGAAAAATGAGGGTGCTAAATAGACTTTTTCAGACAGGCAAGAGCTGAAAGCAAGATCACTAACAGACCCGCACTACAAAGAATGCTTAAGACTGAAAAATGGATATGATACCAGACGAAAATACGAATCTAAATGAAATGAGGAGCGCTGTTAATGGTGACTACAGGGGTAAATCAATAGGAATTACTCTTTATTACTTAAATCTCTTTAGATCACTGACTAAACAAACAAAAAAGTTAGTGTGGGGTTTACAACATACATTCAAATAAAATATAAGACAACAATAGCATGAAGGCCAGGATGGGGGAAATGAAAGCATACTGTTGTGAGGTTTTATGCCATCTCAACCTTAAAGAAGCAGAAAGGGAGTAAAAGAAGTTACAAAGGGCAGAAGAGATAAAAAAAAAAAAAAAAAAAAAACAACACCAGCAAAATGACAGACTCAAACCTAACCCTATTAACCATCACACACGGTGTAGTAGATGTCTGTGCACCCCAATTCAAAAGGCAGAAATTTTCAGAATGGTTAAAAAAGTAAGGTAATTCTGTATGCTGCCTGTAAGAGACACACTTTAAACACACTGGATTAAAGTGAAGGAAGAAGATGTATCACCCTTACCATGTCAACACTAATTAAAACAAAGATGAAATGGCTCTGCTAATAACAGACACAGAATATTACCAGGAATAAAGAAGAACATCTCCCGGTCTGACTTATTTCACTTAGCATTATACCCTCTAGCTCCATCAAAAATGGTGATTTCATTCCTTTTTATGGCTGAGTAATATTCCATCGTATTTATGTATCATCTCTTCTTTATCCACCATCAGCTGATGGACACTAGGGCTGCTGCCATATCTTGCTATTGTAAGACTGCGAAAAACATTCAGATGCAAATATCTTCTCAAATCAGTGTTTTCATTTCTTTGAGTAAATTTCCAGTAGTGGAATTACTAGATCATATGGTAATTCTATTTTTACTTTTTTTGAGGAACCTCCATACTGTTTTCCATATGATTTCACTCATATTTAGAATTTAAAAAACAAAACAAATGGAAAAAGATAAAAAGAAACAAAAAAAACCCAGACTCTGAACGATAGATACCTGATGGTTACCAGAAGGGAAGTAGGAATGGGGGACGGGTGAGATAGGTGAAGGGGGTTAAGAGTACATATACTATGATGAGCCTTGAGTAATGTATAGAATTGTAGAATCATTGTATTGTACCCCAGAAAATAAAGTATGTATGTTAACCCTACTGGAATTAAAAAAATAATTTTTTTAAAAGCAGGTCATGTCATTTCATAATGAGAAAAGGATCAAGAGGAAATAATCTTTTTTTTCTAATTTTTTAAAATGTTTTGTTTATTTTCGTTACAAAGAGAGACAGAGCATGAGAAGGGGAGGGGCAGAGAGAGAAGGAGACACAGAACCGGAAGCAGGTTCCAGGCTCTGAGCTGTTAGCACAGAGCCTGACACGGGACTCAAACCCACGAACGTGAGATCTGACCCAAGCCGAAGCCGGAGGCTTAGCCGACTGAGCCACCCAGGTGCCCCAAGAGGAAATAATCTTAAATGTTTACGCTCACAAATACAGAGCTTCAGGATGCACAATGTAAAAGAACCCTCTGCCCCATCTTCAACCCTTGGCAACCACTAATCTGTTCTCCATCTCTACAGTTCTGTGCTTTCGAGAATGTGATATAAATGGAACCATACCGATTTAATTTTAGGAATCTTTTAAGACTTTCCTTTCTGCAACTTATAAAAATGTAAAGGATAAAGTTTAGCACTGTTAAAAACTTTTCCACAAAACTAAAACAGGTTGTGGTTTCTCTCCTTGCCCCTGCCGTTTCTCACTTTTCCAGCCTCACTTATCTCCATTATGTCTCAAGGCACAGAAAAGACGACCTCTTTCTTTCAGCAATTCACCCTTTATTTTATTTCAGTACTACAGTAAATCTTTCAGAGTTAACTTGGTGAATCATTGTTAATTTTTTTGTTTCCTTTTTTTCAATAGAAAATGCCAGTTCTACTTTTTCTTGCCAGGTCTCCTCCAGCCTTCCCATTCCTGCAGAGCTTAAAATAATTAAAATTTACAAACACCAAAAGTCCAAAAAATATATTTTTAACAACTAGACAAGGGAAGCAGTGTTTCCATTTTTCTCAGGAAGAGCACTAAGTCCGAGGATTAGGTATGGCCTAAAATGTCAAACTGTAAGAACTTTGGATTTACTGAGTACAAATAAATACTGACATTAATGTGTTCTGCTGCAAATGCCAGGGCTCTCTGAAATGTACTTTGAAAGGTATTAGTGTAGATAATGCTGACGTGTCTGTTTAGTACGGAAAAAAACTCGTCTTTTCTCACTTGTGCCAATAAAATAACATGCTGTTGGACGGAATCTTTCAACAATTCCAAGTGAGATGTATACTCAGGTCGTTTTACCTCTTTAACGACAGAATGGGTTTCAAAATTAATCTCTCCACCCTACGTCAGTCATTAATTTATTAACTATTGATTAGCAAAGCCAAAGCAGCCCCTACCCATGAGAAGCTTTTGGACTTTCCATGGAAGAGACAGATATTGAGTCATATAATCACACAAATGTAGACTCCAAATGTAACAGCTGCTAAGATGAAGAAATACATGGATTTTCAGACCTTAAGACAGAGGATACAACATAGACGAGGAGGTCTAAGGCCTTGTCTCCTGTGCCTAGCAATGGTTAAGTTCTTGGCTTTGATGTAGAAGAAGTCAAAGGAATTATGCATTCACTTCACCAGCTAAATCTCCCCTCGTCTCCTGGACCAAACTCAAGCCACAAAAGGGTTTTGGTTAATGTGCACATTTAAAAAATATTTGAATTCAGGTGCCAATATTTGAATATCAGGTGATTTTACATAAAGTGCAGACTTCAAATTAAGTATATTTTCCCTAAATGTGAAAAAAAATTACTAGGCAAAGATTTTGCCTTGTACAATAATAAAAAAAAAATCACCGGCAACAACAAACTAACTTTGTCAAACCCCAACCACCACCCTCTAGCTCCCTCTTCCCCTCTAGCACCTCGTATACCCATCTCATGGTCAGACCAGTAACAGATGCCACCTATGTCCTCACCAAACTGCATTCTCATCTGCTACATTCTGTGTACCCACAGCAGGATCTAACAAACATCAAGTGCTGAATAAATAACCATTTAGTAGTAAATACCACCCTCTTATGCAATCTTTTTTATTTTATTACCAATCTTTATTTCATCTTATTACCAATTTTCAGGTATTATCCTAGGAACGGAGGATACAGCTGTGAACAAAACAAAACCCTGGCCCTCAGAGCAAGACTGCATTCATTACGCCCCTTTAACTCCATTTTCTTTCTCTCCACCCATCTCATCAATCCCCATACCTGACCTCTCAGTCAGCTAGTGCTACAGGACGGGGGGCAGGGCCCACATCTATCAGAAGCTGGAGGCCCTGGGTGCAGAACAGAAATAAAATGCATTCCACAAATGTGAGCCACTTATAAAACTTAAAATTGGCTATGAGCCACATTAAAAATAGGTAAAATGAGTGTCAATGATTTATTTTATTTAACCTAAGGTCTTTTATAACATGTAAAAAAACATTTCACATGAAATGTTAACATGTTACCTGTTTTTTATAGATACACTTTATCAGTAGGAAAAGTTCCCTATTCCTAACTTTTTAACTGTTGTGTTTTTCTCCCCATGAAACAGTGCTATATTTTTTCAAATGTTTTTCTGTGGCTATCAAGATGGTTATGTGGCTTGAGGCTTTTATTTTATTAAAGTGATATATTGATTGATTTTGGTATGTTGAACTAACGTTGCATTCCTAGGATAAATCCCACTGGTCATGGTTCTTAATCCTTTTTACATACTCCTGGATTTGGTTTGCTAGTTGTTGAGCACTTTTACATCTATGTTTGCTAGGGATACTGAGCTGTACCTTTCAAATGCCTTTGTCTGGCTTTGGTATGAAAATAATACTGGCCTCATAGAATGAGTTGGGAAATGTTCTCTCTTTTTCCTTTTTTTTTTTCTTTTTTGGAAAGATTTATAAAGGATTCATATTAATATGTTCAATGTTGAGTGGAATTTATGTAGGATTGGGCTTTTTTTCTTTTTTCCTATGGGAAACCTTTAACTTACTAACTTAATTTATTTACTTGCTATAGTCTATTCAGATTGTCCATTTCTTCCTGAGTTGGCTTTGGTAATTTATGCCATTTTAGGGATTTGTGCATTGCATCTAAGTTATCTATTTTGTGGGCATACAGTTTTTCATAGAGTTTCCCATGGTCCTTTTTAATTTCTGTAAGATCATCAGTGATAGCCTTCTTTCATTCCTGATTTTAGTCATTTGAATCCTCTCTCTCTCTCTCTCTCTCTCTCTCTCTCTCTGGTCATTCTAACTAAGATTAGGCAATTTTGTTATCTCTTCAAATGGACCAACTTTGATTTCACTGATTTTTCTCTCTGTTGTTTTTAGATTCTCTACTTTGTTTATTTCTGCTCTAATCTTCATTTCCTTCTTTTTATTTGCTTTGGGTTTCGTTTGTTCTCCTTTTTCTAGTTTCCTGAACTGGAAGTTTAGGTTATTTGAGATCTTTCTCCTTTTTAAATATAGGCATATACAACTACATATTTTGCTCTAAACACTACCTACATTTCTTATGTTTTTGATAAACAGTGTATCATTTTCATTCATTTCATTCATTTGACCCATTGGTTATTTTAAGAATGTGTTGTTTAATGTCCACATATTTGTGAATTTCCAAAATTTCTTTCTGTTACTGCTTTCTATTTTCACTTCAGTGTTTTTGGAGAGCATATTCTGTATACTATCAATACTTTTAAATTTACTGAGGTTTGTTTTATGGCCTGTGATACGGTCTTTTCCAGAGAATGTTTCATGTTCACTTAAGGATAATATGTATTCCACAATTACTGAGTGCTCATAGATGTCTCTTAAGTCTAGTTGTTCTATAGTGTTGGTCAAGTCTTCTAGTCCCTTGATGAGCTTCCTCCTAGTTGTTTTAGCCATATTAGAAATGGGTTATTTAGATCTGCCACTATTATTATTCAATTGTGTATATCTACCTTCAATTTGATCAGTTTTTGGTTCATGGATTATGGGGCTCTGTTGTTGGGTGTATATATGTTATAATTGTTATATCTTCTTAATAGACTAACCTTATTATCATTATAAAATATCCTTTCTTGTGTCTAGCAACAATTTCTGTCTTAAAGCCTATTTTATATGATATTAGTAGAGCCATTCCAACCCTCCTTTGGTTAATGTTTGCATGGTATATCCTTTCCCATCTGTTTATTTTCAACCTATTTGTGTCTTTTACTTTAAAGTGTGTATCTTGGAGATAATATATAGTTGGATCAGCCCCCTCACTTGTGCCAATCTCTGTCTTTTAATAGAAATGTTTAATGCATTTACCTTTAATGTAATTACAGATATGGTAGGATTTATATCTGCCATTGAACTTTATTTTCTAAATGTTTTATGTTTTTGATCCTGTATTCCTCTATTACTGCCTTCTTTTGTGTTTAGTAGATATTTTCTAGGGCATTGTTTTAATTCCCTTGTCATTTCTTTTACTATTTTGGGGGGAGTTATTTTCTCAGTTGTTGTCTTGAGAATTATAATTAGCAACTTAACTTACAACAATGTAGTTCAAATGAATATTAACTTGAAAATTTTAACAGTATCTATAAACTTTCCTGTAATATATTCCTTTTCCTCCTCCTTCCTTCATGTTATTATTATGTGCCATATACCTATACCTGTGTGTACATATATACATATACATGCACAAATTATATCTTCATATATTATGAACCCATCAACCATTTTATATTTTTCACCTTATGGCGTTATATTTTAAATCAGATAGAAAAGAGTTACAAGCAAAGTAGATTTGTACTGTCTTTTGTAGTTGTCTATATTTATCTTTACCAGTGCTCTGCATTCTTTGTGTGGATTCAAGTTAACACCTTGTCTCATTTCCTTTCAATCTGAAGAATTCCCTTCATGGTTTTTGAGGGTCAAGTTTACTAGTGATGAATTCTCTCAGTTCTTCTGTATCTGAGAATCCCTTAGTTTCTCCCTCAGTTGTGAAGGATAGTTTTGCAAGATACAGAATTCTTGGTTGAGTAACTTTTGCTCTTAGCACCTTGAATATGCCATCCAACTAACTTCTGGGCTCTTTGATTTCTAACAAGAAGTCCGCTGTTCATCTTACTGAGGATCTCTATACTTGATAAATCACTTTCTCTTGGTGCTTTCAAGATTCTTTCTTTGTCATTTGACAGTTTGACTGTGCTGTGTATAGGCATGAATCTCTTTCTGTTTATCCTACTTGGAGTTTGTTGACATTCTTGGCTATGTAATGTTTTTCATGAAATTGGGTCTGACCATTCTTCAAATATTCTTTTTGCCTCTTTCTCTCTTTTCTTTCTGGGATTCCCACTATACATATGTCAGCTATGCTTGGTGGTATGCTATAGGCCTCTGAGACTATGTTCAGTTTTCTTAATCTTTTTGTCATTCTGTTCCTCAGGTTAGATAATCTTAATTGATGTATCTCCAAGTTTTGCTGATTCTTTTCTCTGCCAGCTCAAATCTGCTATTGAACCTGCTAGTGAATTTTTCATTTCAGTTATTATACTTTTCCACTCCAGAATTTATATATTCTTTTACAATATCTATCTCTCTTTATTGATGTACCCTATTTTGTGAGAGTTCATTATAATACATTCTTTTAATTTTTTAGACTAGTTTGTTTTAGTTCTTTGAATGTATTTATAATAGCCACTTAAAATCTTCACAGAATAAGTCCAACAACTGGGCCTCCTCAGGGACAGTTTCTACTGACTACTTTTATTTTCTCCTGTGTATAAACCTACTTTCCTGTGTCTTCAGGTGTTCCATACCCTTAAAACAAAAGACAAAACAAAACAAAACAAAAAACAAAAAAAGAACCTAGACATTTTAGACAATATAATAATGTCACAATTCTGGAAATCAGAATCCCCTACTCCAACTCCCTGAGATTCACTGTCATTGCTGCTTTTTGTCATCATTGTAGTTGTTGCTATTTGTTTAGTAACCTTCCTGGCCTAATCCTATAAAGTTTCCCTTGTAACCACTGATGTCTCAGTTAGTTTAGTGGTTAGCTAATGATTAGTCAGAGATGTCCGTACATGTTCTGAACAAATAAGCCTCCTAACATTTGCTGAGGAGTTCTGTATGTGTTCTGGGACATTCCTTCAACATTCAACCAATTTAAACTTCTGCCTTATCTTTTATTTACTGCTAACCTAAATGTGAGAGATCGGGGCCCTCTCAGGTCTTTCCTGGGCATGACCCAATCCAGAATATGTACTTGGCCTTTTAATTTCATAAAAGTATGTTAGAGCTTTTCAAAGTCCCTTATGGATTTCTTATCCTCATATCTTCCTTTTAAGTTTTTGGCCAGGTTCTTATCTGCCCAACTGCTATTGCCCCCCTCACAAGCTGGTATGTTAAACTCCTGCCACTGATTGTTTCTGACAAAGGCCCTGGGGACAGGGTATTTCCTGCAGAGCAAGGTCTGAGCTCCAATCAAGCTTTTCCAGGGAACGGCAAGACAGGTCAAATAGGGACAATGCTCTGGGAGTGGAATATTTTGAGAAGCTCCAACAAGGCCTGTCCCATCCAGGGGTTGCAATGCTGCTGGTTTTTACAAGTACCATGTTTGCAAGACTGTTGGTTTTCAAGGTTCCTGTAGACCTGAAGAGAGGGAGATGTGAGCAGTTCAAGTTACAATGCCACAAACCCTGCTTAATGAGATTCAGCAGTTTTTCTTGAATAAACACTTCTCAGATTGTTGGAAGACTTCGGATAATTTCAAGAGTTTTGAAAAAGTTGACTTTGGCCATGTTTGCCAATGTTTTCATTGCTTTTATGGAGGCGTGGATTTACCCCCACCAGATTTTGAAGGCTTAGCATGAGTAAAGAACTCATATTGCCATAAGACTTCTGATAAATTCTTTAGTCTATACCTGGCCTTAGGCACACAAAATTACTTGTGACTATAAATTAAAGGCTCTATAAAGGTTAGAGTTTTTTAGAATTTTCATTTAAATCTGGAAAACCCTGGGTCATCCCATGGACAATTTCCTCACCCACAAGCTTAAAAGCTCAGTCTTCCTTCTAACTTTGACCTGCATCTCCCACAGCTGAAGGGTAGCTAAATTAATTAAGGAAGGAAAAAATCTGCTCTGAGAATAAGAGGAAAGAATAAGGAAAATGAGAGTGGGAGGGTGGAGAAGCGTTCTCCTCTATTAACCTAGTTGTGACTAACGCCTCTTTCTTTGATATCAGCATAGAAAGAGCACAACATTCAGAGACAGAGAGGTCTGCAGAACCCACTTTCAGTTCCTCTTCTTGCTCAGCGGTATGAACTAGGGCACAATACTCAGCTTCTGTGTGCCTCAGTTGTTTCATTTATAAAATGGGCATAATAATAATTTTATAGGTTTGTTTTAAGCTAAAATTTATGTCAAAGTGCCTAGAACATGTAGTAAATGATTAAAAATCACTTCTCTTTCTTTCAATGACATGGAAACATTAAGAATATGTAAGGAATAATAAGATCAAAATATAAAAATCAAAAATTCTAAATACAGAATTACCTAAGGGCCTATCAATTAGCTTTTTATGAAGAGATTAAATTAGGACCAGGATATCCTTTTTTATTTTTTTTATTTTTTCGGATATCCTTTTTTAAAAGCCAGAACACATGGGGCGCCTGGGTGGCTCAGTCAGTTGACCGTCCAACTTCAGCTCAGGTCATGATCTCATGGTTTGTGAGTTTGAACTCTGCATTGTGCTCTGTGCTGACAGCTCAGAGCCTGGAGCCTGCTTTGGATTCTGTGTCTCCCCCTCTCTCTGCTCTACCTATGTCCGTGCTCTGTTTCTTTCTGTCTCTCAATAATAAATGTTAAAAAACAATTTTAAGCCAAACACAATATTCATTTTTTTGTGCAAAAATTAAGATAATACAATATATAGTAAAGTACCCAGCAGCTTTTGGAACATGGACTATATATACTCAGGAAATGTTACATGAATGTGTTGGTTGACTTTAGAAAAAGCTCAGTAAGAAATAGTGAAACAAGTTTTGATACTTAACAAGTTGAACTTCATTTAGCTAGAAAATTGACTCATATGAAACACCTTCTAAAGCTATTCTGAATAAAATAAGATTCAAACTACATTTTTTAAAGAGTAAGCTTTACATTCTTCTTCTTTTTTTTTTTTTTTTTGACTGTTTTGTCTTACATAAGAGATGACTTATGCCATGCAGGTGAAGAGTGTTTTCAGAAAAATTAAAAAATTCAGACAAATCAGAAGCAGGGAGTTGGTCTTTTGGGCCTTTTTGGACTCAGTCATATTATAAACTTCCAATTGTCTCAAGCCCTGCTAGTTTCTTATGTCTAAGCAATCACATGGCAATTTTCTTACGGTCCTTGTGTTTTCTATAAAGATCCAATTTTATGTCCCACTGGTCACCATTAGCGCTAGCAGCAAATCTTCCATCTGTTTACCATCCTGATCTAAATACCTCAACCGAAAGGCAAGGCTGATTACTACTTTCCTGACATTTGAACTTTAAAGAAAACATACCAGTGATAAAGAGACAGCTGTGTCTGATGAATGTAAAACAGCAAATACTGGCTACTATGTATTGGGCACTTACTACAAAGGAGGCAACGTCCTTGATATAAGTTACACAATGTTGTGATATTTCTATGAGGTAGGTGCTATTTTGATTCCCACTCTTTTGGGTGAAAAACTTGCCCAAAGTTAAGAAACCTGTTCAAGGTCACAGAACTATTTAGCTATGTATCGAGCCAAGATTTAAACTCAGGCAACTAAAAGTTTAAACGTTGACACTTTAAAGAAACTCTTAATCTCATATTTCACCCGTATTAACTCAGAAAACACACACTACAGCTGTGAGGCACAATAACTATTTTGTACAGCTGTTCTCTTACAATGAAGATGTCGTAGACCCATTTGTCTTCTCTTGCTGTGTCCTGTTCAGCCTTGAAGACCAGAGGGTCATCTAATCAGCTGCCCCCACTCCAATCCAGCCAGCATCCCACACTTCCAGGGGGGGCAGCAGAAGGAAAAGAGGAGGGAAGGCGCTGGGGAAAGTGTGAGAGACAAAAAGGCTGGATCAAAAAATACATAAGCAAAGGATGAGAGAAATCTGTTATGGGAAACAAGAAACATCAAGTGAGTAAAAACAGATAAAGTCAAGTTTGACCAAAGGCAAGAAAAGGAAACTGCTCTGCCTCTTCAAGAATGTAATATTCTATACATAGTTACATACACCCCCATGTATGTTTCACAGAAAACATGCATGTACACAGCATGCAACTTAACCATTATGTAATACTGAAAAGTTAGTCAGGAAGTCTTGTAGAAGCCAAAATGGAACATTATTTTTCATCTTCAGACTACATGGTATGGGTTGTACAATTGATATGAAGTTACTTATCAGCCAGTTTTTAAACCTGGCAGCTCTTTCTTATCCCTCTCTTGGTAAAGACAAGTTTCTTCATATCATTTAAAGTTCAAAGACGTGAGACAGGAGAAAGAGACACCTTTTTGCCAATTGTTCTTATGACTTGGAAGCAATGAACATTTGTGCATGACCCTGTCTGATTTTGGCACACAGCAGATAATCTCTGAGAAACAGACACCCACTGTTACACAGAGAAGGAAGAACAGACATCAAAAGCACCATTTACTTTATTTTTAGATACTGTATCAAGGCTATTCGGTTTTCTTAAGAAGATCTAATGGCGGGGGGTGGGGGGGATGAGAGTGTCACTCTCAGGCTCATGCAATACCTCGTCCTAAATAGGTTCCAGTTCATTTTCTCCAGTCATCAGCCATTGGAGCATATTCAACCCCCTTGGTTCCCTCTGGTTTGATCGTCAGGGACAGCTCCTTGGGAACATGTGGCTAGGACACTTGCAATGCGTACAAGACAAATCAGCTTAATGCTTAAGTTACTTGCCACTTCCAGAAATGCTAATTTCAGCAATAACTATAGGTCTTCCCTTCCCAAGATGGTCACCACTGCCATCAAAGAGATCTGGGTCCTTTTCCTGGCTTTGAAGCTCTCTGTTTCCTTCAATACTACAGGAGGCAAACCAAAAAAGCTAGACAGAGGCTCACACCAGGAAAAATAATTTTCAAGTAATGGGTTCCTCTAAGAATATCTTTTTAATTCTGAAGCTTTGAAGAAAAAGTAAAAAACAAAAGCTGGCCTTCACCAAGGCCATAGAAGGTAAACTTTCCAGTTTCTCAGGGTTGCCCCTATCAACAGCCATGTTTCTAGGACTGGCCTGTGTGCTGAAGAAGAAACTGATGAAAAACTTCAGGTTTTCAGGCAATTCAGAGTCACAAAGACCAACAACGCTTAGAGATGGAGCTAAGCTCTTGACATATCTGGGAAGTAGGAATATTTTGGAGATACAGAAAAGACAGGCCAGACTGGGACGTCCAATAATAACCAGGGCTGATACCAAGACAGGAGGTGTGCCTGGTCCCTGGTCATCAAACTGACAACAGAAGGAACCCCAGCCCTTTCTGATCCTCCCACCTCTCCCACGCTGGTGAGATGCCACCATTCAGTCAGCAGAGTGGCCTCTGGCATGTAGCAGGGGTCCTAGACACCTGGGGAGAGCCTGTAGTGTCTGCCATTTAATTCCTGTTGAGTGTTGGGACAGATTATCTGACTTCTCCAAGTCCTGTAAAATGGTGATAATAACGCTTGCCTTGACTACTTCCCAAGGTCAAATACATTAGCATACATCAAAGTGTACTGCAAAGGTATAGGAGCTAGATAGAAAATACAGGCCCTAGAAGATGGGCTTCCTAAAAATTACATAAACTTTGAGTAAATGAAGGAGAGTGTAAGTTACAGCCCAAGTCTACTTCTTCATACGACAAACCTCTGCCCCACCTATCCGCCATCCAGCCAAAGAGACCCCCAATAACTGGGAAACTGACACTGCTTGGCTGGGACCACCCAGCCCCCCAGTGGCACAGGCTTCTGGCCAGAGCTTAGGCACACAGGAGAGTGAGGGCAGCAGCTAGCTCTTGCGCTGCCTAGCCTCACCTTTCCTTCTTCTGGACCCCTCTGTGCTCCCTGTCTCCAACCTGGTGCTGTGGTAGAGGCTGTCCTCCCAAGGCTACAGCTCACGGGGTGAGGCCGAGGTTGCATGTGATCACAGTGGGGCCAGTCCAAAGGCAGTAAGAGAACAAGAGAAAAGTGACAGCTTCTCCCAGTAGGCACCGGGGGATTTGAGGTGTGGGTGCAGTGCGCAGCCTGTTTTCTACCAATTGGAGGAAGTTGGTTTGAGCAGAGGAAGTAAACTCTCGGGAGACAGAAGCCCCGGACCTCTAAGTGCTGCAACACCCTAGTTCCAATGTTTGTACACGCTCCACCCAGCCTCCACCCCAGCACAAGCCGACCCTTCCGAGGAATCTATGAACAAGCTAGGAAACCCCTACAGAAGTGTGAGCCAGGTTTTCTAACACAATTAGGATGAATTGCCTCACCATTAGACGCATGGTAGTTTCTATACTAAGGCAGACTCATGGTCTACTCACACCGGCATCCTATTTATGGTAAGCACACCAACGGATGTTTGCAGGAGGCCATGGTTGTCCTAAAAACTTCAACCTCAAATGGCTTTCAAAGAATTCCTGTTTGCCATTGTGGCCATTACGGTTCTATGAATGTATGTTCACCTCTTTTGCATCTATCTGAATTTTCAGTCTTCACCCACTCTCAAAGATAATCCATTCAAAATATGAAGTCTATGCTGTGAAGCAATACTTTTTTTTTTTTATTGTTTTTGAGAGAGAAAGGGAGAGAGAATGAGCAGGGAAGAGGCAGAGAGAGGCTCCACATGGACAGCACAGAGCCTGATGCAGGGATAAACTATGAGATCGTGACCTGAGCCAAAATCAGGAGTCAGGCACTTAACTGAGCCACCCAGGCGCCCCAAAGCAAAACTTATTTGGAATATTTGTTACAATAGAAATAAATTCAGGGGTGCCTGGGTGGCTCAGTTGGTTAAGCGTCGACTTCAGCTCAGTTCATGATCTCTCAGTTCGTGAGTTTGAACCCTGCATCAGGTTCTGTGCTGACAGCTCGGAACCTAGAGCCTGCTTCTGATTCTGTCTCTCTGTCTCTCTGTCTCTGTCTCTGTCTCTCTCTCTCTCTCTGCCCCTTCATGGATCACGCTGTCTCTCTCCCTCTCTCTCTCTCTCAAAAATCAATAAACATTAAACAAAAATTTTTTAAAAATAAATTCATCGTATAAGTAGAAAGATTAGTGAAATAAAGGTAAAAATAGAAAAATGAGAAAAAAAGGAAGAACATTGAGTTCACACTAGGATACATACAATATAAAAAGACTGGAAAGAAATACTTCTAAAACTGTTATTTCTCAGTGGCAAGAAGATAGATATAAACTATTTTCTTCTTTATATTTTTCTGCATCGCCAACATTTCCACACTGATCTGTATTACTATTCTAATTTTAAAACTTACTAATAAGAAAAACGTCCAAATGAAGATTTAATGGGTCAAAATTGAGCAACTGATAGGGCAGAGCCTCACTGAATGCCTCTGGCTCCTACAGAGAAATCGGCTCCTGCGAGAGACCTCAGCCAGCTTGGAGCCTCGGTGTTTCAGGGGCAGATAATAAAACAGGCATCAGAATGTGCACATCTGACCACTCCAGCAGGCAGCCCATTCCGCCTTAGCAACAGGCATGCCTAGAAAGGCAAGTCACCTTATACAGATATTTAAAAAGCACGGATAAAGGACCTCTGAGCAAAATGGCTCGGAGTCCTAAGTGGCACGCTCTGCTTTCGGAGGCACTAGGCAGGCGTGGGCTCCAAAGCTCCAGGCCAAGGTGCCCAGCACGGAGGAGCTGATGTTGGTGACACAGGAAAATCACATGTGGATTCTCTCCAGCTGCTGGCTTGTACTGGGGGTCCAATACATCTTTATATAAAAATGATAGTGAACTGAATAATCACAAGATGTATAGGTGGTCAAGAAGGTACCACCAGCTTGCACACTAACAGGGGAGAAGCTCAGAGGGAAGGTTTTCTGGAGGAGCCATGAGCTGAGGTTAAAAAACAGACAGGTTTTTGCCAGGTAGAGAACGTGAAGAAGAGCAGCTAGGAGAGTCCAGGCAGACCCAAAGTCAAGGGCATTCACAGAAAGAGACATTGTATAACTCCAATATCCCTGAGTATTTCAGCGAGTAGTATGAGTGCAGAGTGAAATAAAGACAGAAATAGAAAACTGAGAAAAATTAAAAAATACTGGAATTCATTTTGTGACCTATACAAATGGCTTAGCTTTGTGGAAACTAAGTTTGAACTGAGCCTTGAAGAAAGGGGTGGAACTTGGATAGAAGTGGAAAAGGAGGACAAAGGGCGGTGTAACGAAGACTGCAGGAAACATGGCATGTGAAACACTCATCCTTCAGTGAATGTTCACTGAATGACTACTCTGTCCCAGGTCTGGGGCTAAGATCTTGGGGTGCAAAGGGAAGCTTAGCAGATAGGGACTGCTCTCCCCTATCTCCCAAGAGACAGGGGAAATTGAGGCTTTACAAAGAGGATGCCATTTGTCCAAGGACATAGAGCCAATAAATAGCATAAATCTAGTTTTAGGTGTATTTTATTACAACACTTTATAAAATATTGATGAGTTATTTGTTTCTTAACATCATGGTAAAAGCTTAGAGGATATGGGAAAAATCCATGCAGCCCCTTTTATGTATTTGAATAAAAAATTATGTTTTCTTTAGGTAAATACACAGTAGTGGAAGTACTACATCAAAATTTTTTTTTAATTTTTTAATGTTTATTTATTTTTTGAGAGATACAGAGTGCAGTGAGGGAACGGAAGAGAGAGAGGGAGACCCAGAATCCAAAGCAGGCTCCAGGCACTGAGCTGTCAGCACAGAGCCCAACTCAGGTCTCAAACTCACAAACCATAAGATCATGACCTGAGCCAAAGTTGGATGCTTAACAGACTGAGCCACCCAGGTGCCCCTCATATGGTAATTCTACTTCTAATTTTTTGAGGAACCTCCACACTGTTTTCCACAGTGGCTGCACCAGTCTACATTCCCACCAACAGTGCATGAGGGTTCCTTTTTCTGTACATCCTCACCGATACCTTTTACTTCTTGTCTTTTTGATTTCAGTCATTCTGACAGTTGTGAGGTGACATCTCATGTGGCTTTGATTTGCATTTCTCTGCTGATGAGTGATGGTGAGCATCTTTTCCTGTGTCTGCTGGCCATCTGGATGCCTCCTTTGGGAAAATGCCTATTCAGGTCTTCTGTCCATTTTTTAGTCAAATTATTTGTTGTCTTGATGCAATTTTGTATAAGTTCTTTATATATTTTTATAGTAACCCCTTAATGAATATATTATTTGCAAATAATATATATATTATATTCAAAACATATAATAATATATTCACCATCATTCAGTTGATGGTTTCCTTCACTGTGCAGAAGCTTTTCATTTTGGAAGGCAGTTATGCTCACCACTATACCACCAATGCAGAAGCTTTTCATTTTGATGTAGTCAAAACAATTTTTAAAAAGCTTTTTATTTTGACATGTTTTTTCCCTTGTCTTAGGAGACATATCTAGTAAAAGGTTGCTATGGCCTTCCCTATTTATTATAGCATTATTTACAGCAGCCAACATATGGAATCAACCCAAGTGTCCAACAACAGATGACTGAATAAAGAAGGTGTAATAATATACACATATATTATATGTGTGTGTATACATACATGCATAAAGGAATATTACTTGGCCATTAAAAGGATGAAATCTTGCTATTTGCAACAACATGGATGGACTGAGAGGGTATTATGCTAAGTGAATAAGCCAGACAAAGAAAGACAGATACCATATGATCTCACTTATATGTGAATTATAAATAACAAAACAAAATTTTAAAAAGGCAGAAAAGACCTATAAGTACAGAGAACAAACTGAGGGCTGCCAGAGAGGAGGAGGTGGAAGCCTGGACAAAATGGATAAAGGGGAGTGGGAGAGACAGGCTTTCAGTTCTAGAGTGAATAAGTCATGGGGATAAAAGGTATGGTACAGGGAATAGAGTCAATGGTATCACAATATATTGCATGGTATCAGGTATCAGGTGGTAGCTACACTTGCGAGCACAGCATGCACAACACATAGAGTTGTTGAATGCTGATGCTGCACACCTAAAACTAACGTAACGTTATGTGACAACATACTCAAAAAAATTATGAACATTTCATACTTTCCTTTTATAAAAATTTTTTTCTGCCCTGGAGGATAAATATGTGAGAGTTATAAGTTCTTATAAATATCCCAAATCTTTCGGTACAATTACTAGCAGGACAACATCAGGCTCAGCTTGACTGCACAACTGACAACTGATAATAAGTCTGTCCACTTCACGTGCTCAGATAGAGCAGACCCAGTGGCATCTGAGAAAAGGTCAGTGGAATTCCCACCAAAATAAAAAATGTGTAAAGCCAAAATGAGCCTCAGGATTTGTGTGGAAAACATTAAACATGCTCCATGCTGGAGAACCCGGAGACTCCCACGCTGATGGCCTGCGGAAGACTATTCAGCAAAAGACATATCTCCCAAGAAGTGGAGCTTCATTACTCGAGTGTCTAAAACCAGCCCTTGAATTGTCCCCATTCCCCACCCCCATCTCCCGTCAAGAGAAGTACAGGCTCCTCCCCTATGATAAGGTCTTCAGAAAGTAAGGAAGCTTCCAGCCCACAAGCTATATTCCCAAACACAAACATACATATGTGTAAACAATGTTGACAAAGAAGAAAAAAATATTTTTATCGTTTTCTTCTGAGATTAACCATGCGCCTTTAGGTAAAGGAGGAAAAAAGTTTTATTTATTTCTTTTTTAGGGTCGCTGGAAAGTCATTTAGGTCTATAGCAATTCTTCCTTTACTACTACTTTATAAACTATTACTTTCTTTTTTCCAAATAAGAGGTGTTTCTTGTGGGCTTAGTAAAAAGCTTCAAGACTCTAATCAGAAATAACATTAATATAATTGTCTCTACCATTAATTATGACAACTTTTGCCTTTTAAAATCTGATTTCTTTTTCTAATTCTTTAATTAGAACATGGTTCTAAAGCTTGCATTCTCACAATACTCTCAGATCCATTTCTGAATTCTATTTGGAGAGACACAGCAGACAGTTCTGTTTGTGATCATCATGCTTTCTTTCATAAAAGGCTCATGAACATATCTGGAATGTCTAAGGTAGGCAGGCAGGCTGGCCTGGGATTCTGATCTCCCCAAAAGCAAACCATTCTCTACCGTGCAAAAGGCTGGCATTATTCCTGGTGTGGGGAAATAAATAACAAATACAACTCTTCTTAAAATGCTTTTGAACATGTGTTTTTCTGGAGATAAAGGCAAACAGCTTTATTGCAAAACTTATCTACAGCTGAAGATGTGATGTGCAATCTACCTTGGTCTGGCGGCTTTATAATCAGGGGGCTGATCGAGGGATGCTTTCAGACTAAGCTGGCCCAAACAAATTTAGTGGTCCTGAGATCATTTCTGTCCTTCCTTTCTTCCCTCACACAACATTAGGGTTTTCAAATGTTTTGACATCTCCTTGGAGATGGTCCAGCCTCAGGGTGCAGCCACACAAGCAATCTACACAGTCTTCTATACTCGGTGAATCCGTTCCCAGCCCACCTTTCACATTAGGGTCTATCCCAGCTTAGTAGAGCTGACCAGTGTACAAAACTTGGACTAGAGACAAATACTGAGAATATGACTTAAACATTTACTTTTAGGGCAGCAATGAGAGATAGAAGCTTATACCAAATTCTAAAAAAATAGAGATGTTAATGGTCTCTTACTGTAGCTAAAATTGTGAATTGGCTAGTACCCACAGGCCATTTTGGAGAAACACTGAAGACCACCCCAAACTACAAGAAATGCTTGACTTGCTTATGTGGGAGGCAGATTCATAGGCAGCCTATGAAAGTCAAGGCCCTAAGTCTGATGACCTCACAAGTATCCTTTCCAAATTCCAGCTTTTGTTTCTCTGGGATAGTTGACTTCTCCAGGAGAATTACAAACAAGAGGCCTAAACAGTCCTTTTTAATATATCCTTCAACATATAACACAATGCTATTGTAGAGAACTTGATAAACAACATGAACTAAATGGCAAGAAAAGAGTGTCATCCCAAGGACCAGTGGCTTTGCATTGGTCTCTTGGGAAAATCTCTAAAGTTCTATTCATCTGTTGGTTAAAGGGCTCATGTTCCAGGAACGGAGTAAGCTCTTCAGATCCCAGAATTTTTCTAAAACTAAGTAGAAACAGCTTCTATCAAATATTTTGGAAAAATATTATATAATCTTTGCTTTCTTTATAAGGGCCCAATTTCACTGTAGCTCTGGTGCTCACTCCAAGGAGGATATAGTCTCCTTGTCTCAAATGCATAGCTTACCGGAGCTGATTTCTCATCTGCTAGGAAAAAACCACAGATCTACATCTGTGAAGATGGGCCTCATGTTCTGTGCTTACAGGAGCACCCCTGAGAATAGAAATTCTGGCCCACAAAAAGATAGCTAAGCCTGGGGATGGCCATTCCTACCCCTCTCTGCCCACTTCCAAGGGCTATCTCAGTGCAGGGTTTGAAGTAGTGTCCGCAGACTGACAGCATCAGCATCACCTGGGAACTTGTGTGAAATGCACATTCTCAGGCCCCTTCCGAGAGCTACTGAATCAAAAACTCTGGGCGTGGCGCCCAGTTCCCCAGGTGACCTACACCCTCAGTTTGAGTGGCACCGCTGCACTGCATGAACTATCAAACCACCAATGTGTGTACGCTCAAAGCCTGCAGGTGGCGCTAAAGGCCGGCTAGAAGGGCGGGAACAGGAAGCTGTAGTGTTACAGACAACTCAGTTGCCAACAGCTGGCTCAGCCTCCTCCAAGGAGTTCAAAGGTCACAGAGCATCTCAGCTTTGAACAGGAACAGATTGAACTTCTCACATTAATCCTAAAATGTTCAGGGATGCAATCAGTAGTTAATTAAGGTTTTTGTGTTTCATATGATGAGGATATAGGCACACTTCAAGAAGGAAAATGTCAATACCAATTAAATGGAACAAAATAAGAAATTCAAATTCTCAGCAGCTATTGTGTGTATCCAAATAATAATAATGCACTTGATTGTGACAGAATTAGAATTCCTACCCTTAAAATCTCACCGAATTGATGTGACAAAAACAAGAAGAGGATTTTTCTAACGTAAAACATGTATATAAGTAGGCCTTTCCTAGATTCTATCAATTCTATCAAAAGTCTATGAATTTTGCTTTAACAGTTTTAGTATAAATACATCTCTGGGCATGTGGGTGGCTCAGTCTAAGCGTCAGACTCTTGATCTTGGCTCAAGTCCCAATCTCAGGGTCTCGGGATGGAGCCCCATGTCGAGCTTGGGATTCTCTCCCTCCCTCCCTCTCTGCCTCTCTCTCTCTCTCTCAAATACAATTTTTTTTAATTGCCTATAAAAATCTCTGGTGAGGATGTGAAGCAATGGGAACTCTTACACACTTTGGTGGGAGTGGAAATCGGTACAACTACTTTGGAAAACCGTTAACAGTATCTGCCAAAGCTGAACATACAGATATCCAGAACCAGTAATTCCACTCCTGGGTGTACACCCCAGGGAGATGAGTGCCTCTCTCTACCAAAAGCCTCACAAAAGAATGTTCTTATAATTCACGGGCCGTCTGGGTGGCTCAGTTAAGCATCTGGCTCTCGGTTTTGATTCAGGTCATAATACTGCAGTTGGTGAGTTTGAGACCCACCTTGGGCTCTGTGCAGAGCCTGTTTGGGATTCTCTTCTCTCCCTCTGTCTGCCCCTCCCCTGTTCTCTTGGCCGCTCTCAAAATAAATAAATAAACTTTTTAAAAAAGCATAATTCACAACAGTTACCAACTAGAAACAATCCAAATGTCCACCCACAGCAGAGGAACTAAACAGCATGGATGTTCATACAATAAAATACACACAACAATGAAAACACAAATCAACCAATAAACCACCGCTACACACCATATGGATGTATCTCACAGATATACTGCTGAGTGAAAGAAGCCAGACCTATAGGAGTACACACTTACCCAAACAGGCAAAACAGATCTCTAGGGGCAAAGGTCAGCACTGAGGTTACCATGGCTATCTAGCAGCAAGCATGAGCTTGCTGAAAAAGTCCTGCATCTTGACCTGGGGGATGATTACAGGCGAGTACACATACATATGCATAATGAAAATACAAGAGTGTATTCACTGAACTGCACACTGAAGTTTGCATACTGTAACACTGTGTAGTGTTAGAACTCTTTATAAAGGGAGAAAAAGTTAAACATACACACAAAAATACTGACACACTGTCATGTAGTAATTTCAATATTCATGAGAGTCTAGATTGTTAGGTAACTATAACATCAGATTTGTTGTAAAAACACTACATTTGCTGAGCTAAAAATTAAACACAGTGAACAAACCATTTTCCTTATTTCCAAGGTTATGCCATCATATCAACATATCAACCTACGAAAGGGCCAAACTTGACTGGCTTGCGCTCCCTAGTCCCAAACTCCTTGGATTCTGACACTTCCCGGAGCCCATCACGCAGCCCATCAGGCGTGGTATCTGACTATCAGTTATTCCAGTCCTCTGCAGACCCTGGACGGCTCCTCACCACCTGGGAGAGGCTGAAAGGGCATGGCTCCATCACTTAGTCATTACCTACCCACCGGAATTCTTGGAAGACTTGCCCTAACCCCTACCATCATGTGGCTTCCCTCCTGCCTAGCCAGGGCCTGAGCCGGGGCAGGAGGGGCCTTGTTAAAAAAAAGTGCACAGCGTCTGAGGCCTTTCCTGGCCCACTGGCTCCGATCCAGTAGGAACGCAGAGCTGGGCCAGCTGCCGAGTGGGGAGAGAGGGGGGCCGCTGGCTGCACCCCAAAACAGACACTTCCGGGCCCCACAGCGTGCCCGAGACCCTGAGTCCGCGTCACGCTCGAAGGGCCTGGTAGGCTCCTGGCAACCTCCGCCGCAGAAGAAATCACTATTACGCTCCGTCCGTTTCCGCGCGCTTTCGGCTTTGGGGTGCAAACCCCGCAGCTAGTTGTAACCAGTGACCAAGACCGGACGCAACGCGTTGGGGAGAGAATCCGGTCCCGCACCAGGGGACCGGGGGCGCGCGACGCCCGTGCCCGTGGCGCCGGGGCCCCGCGCGGGAGTGG
>NC_043703.1:58996522-59026362 GCF_006229205.1 Suricata suricatta | reverse complement strand
GCATTCCCCCTGAGATCAGGAACACGACAGGGGTGCCCACTCTCACCACTGTTGTTCAACATAGTGCTGGAAGTTCTGGCATCAGCAATCAGACAACAAAAAGAAATAAGAGGCATCAGAATTGGCAAGGAAGAAGTCAGAATGTCTTAATGAAGCAACTTTTCCTTGATTCTCACCTTCATGCCCAAGTTCTTCTAGTTACAAAATCAACTATTTATTAAGCCTAAGTGAGGCCACTCTTTTCATTTGTGTTTCAGATCCCCTTCCTGGCTATTCAGATCAGAAACATGTCAGCTCAAGATTGCACACTTAGTTCATACTCTAAGTCTCCGCCTACACTAGTCCAAACAAATAACACTGTAGGTATGACATAAACATTGAAAAGGCATAGCTCATGTTGTAAAGCCAGACAGGCATCTCCATGGAGAAGAAGTTCAGAACAGGCCTACAGGCTCTGGGCTGGGAGGCAGGCAGAGGCAGCAGGAAGCTCTACTGTGATGGGAACCAGTATTAAAGAGACCCAACATGAGATGGGGTCAGTGCAGTGTCATTATTTCAAATCAGGAAGTGAGGCAGGGACGGAAGGAGGGATAATGGGATGAGGAAATATGCAGACATAGCCCTGCAGCCAGGGCCTGTGGAAGGGCCTCCCTGTGACCAGATGACTGGATCCTGGAACTCTCCAATATGATGAAGGGGGGAGCCCTGAGATAAGATAAGACTTTTGTTTGTTCTGCTCATCCCTAACTCCAGCTCCACTCATGCCCTTTTATCTAGCAATTTTGTCATTGCCTCCACTTAGCTCCCAACTGAGAGCCAAGTCTTATCTGGTTTTATGTAAGTACTCTCATTCCTCTGTGCTAGGAAGAAACTTTTATGACCATAAAATGAAACTCAAAAATCAAAAGCTCTGGGAAACAAAAAGATTGATGAATTTGACGACATTAAACAGTTTTTAAAAACCTGAAAATATGACACTTAAAAGACAATACACAGGCTAGGAAAAGATGTTTGTCAGGTCTGTAAGGATTAGAAAAACAGAATGTATATGTTTTTAAAGCCTGTATATCAATAAGAATGACAAAATGGACATACGGGTAAATGCTTCATACAAGACAAGAGAACCTGAATGATCAACAGAAAAGAAGATATACTTACCTTCATATACAGTCAGAGAAAAGACAAATCCAAGAACAAGATACCAAGTTTATACCTATTATACTGGTAAAACTTTAAAAACCTAACAGTATCAAGTGGTGGGAGACTCTCAAAAAACTTCTAGTGGAAGTGTGACTTCCTACAGGCACTTTGAAGAGCAAATTTTATTGTCTGGTGACATTCAAGATGTACATATTTTCTAACACAGCAACTCCACTTGAAAGTATTATATCTTCGAGAAATTCTCAAATAATATTCACATTCTGATCTGTATGTATATGCTCAATATATAGTTTGTAATAGAAGAAAATTGGACACTATTTAAGTGCCCACCAGTAGAAGAATGAATGAGTAAACGATGTCACTTTTATACAAGGGAATACCAGATTGCTGACTTGGAGAAATCTTAAAAACATTTTCTTACATGTAAGTAAATATCTGAGTGACATATACACTGTGATACAAAGAATATGAACACTAAAAATGATGTTTCTTGTATCCCAAAATACATATATATGTATATATATGATATGTATATATGATATATGTATATGGCATACACATATATATGAGTGATCTAAAACTGGGCAGGTAGAATATGCACTTAGCTTCAAGATCATCCTTACCCTTCTGGAGAGGGAACAGGCAGTAGTACAAAGGGGGCATCAATCATATCCATAATATCTTAAATTTTTAAAGAAAATTAAAGTTAAAGCAAAGGTGACAAAATTTCTCTATACTTCTGAATGTACATTTAAAGAACTTGCCTTATAGTCAGTAGTACAGATAGCTATTTATTTTAAAGCTGAGACCAGATATAAAACTCTATACCACAACTTTAATTTGTGAAGAAGATAGGCTGGTAAATAACATTGAAAGAAATCAGTATATGGTGTGGACATGGTTTTCAGCAAAGAAAGCCTTGGTCCCTGTTTCCACTTAGGGTTGTGATAAAGGGAACAGACTTGAGTTGCAGCCAAAGAGATTTAGATTAGACATTAGAAATAACTACATATCTCTGCAAGACATTTAAGATTGCCTGGGGATTTGGAGAACAAGAGCTTTGCTGGAATAGCTGAGATCCTCACCTACTTGGAACTAGAAAGGATTATCAATGTCATAGATGTCCTTAGAAATTTGAAATTTCATCTGTGAGCTCTATAGATACGAAGATCTTAATGGATCTCAGAATCTATAGCAAGGCAGGAAGAATACCATGGAAGAGAACAAGAAAATTTGGTCCTCAGTCCTCATAAGAGCCTATACTAATGAGAAGCTGTCATACACCAATGAGCCAGGGGTGACCAGGGCTCTGGGGGACCAATGATGCAAGGTAAGTATGGCTTCACCTGTACTCCAGGTTATTTCTAATCACCCATCAATAAGCATTTGTAGAGGAGCATTCGAAATCCATACTGTGCAAAGTCCTCTGCACAATGAATATAGGAAGAGTAACATTACTCCTTATCCTTAAAAAATGTACGGTCAAATTAGAAAGGAGTCATATGTTTGAAATAATTAGAAAAACAACACAGTGATTGATAATCAAGGGCAAGTACTTCTGAACGGAAAGAAGGATTATGGGTTGGGGTCACTGTCACTGAGGAGGGGTTTATGATGAGCCCATGTGGATGGATGGAGCTTGAGCAATCACAGAAGAGTGGAGGGCATTTCAGATGTCAGCTAAATGTGGGCTCAGACCCGAGGGGGGAATATTCATGAATATCAGAGAATGTTGTTCATGGAGGCTTCTGACTATAGTGCAGATGTTTCAGAGAACACGGGAGGTGATGAAGTGAGATGGTTGATTAGTGGTGTGCAGTCACAGAATGCTTTGGACATCAGCCAGAGAATTCTAGAAGTAAGGATGGAAGGAGAAAGCAACCAGTGTGTGTTCTTGAGTCGGGCAGGGATGTACTGAAAAGCGTGTTTCTAGGATTTATTTGGCAGCAATTTTCACAATTAAATATTTCATATGGATTTGGTACAACATAAAAGGTCTGCATGATTTTCTGCCTTTTTTAAAAAATGCTTATTTATTTCAGAGAGAGAAAGAAAGAGAAAGCGCAATTGGGAGATGGTCAGAGAGAGAGGGAGACACAGAATCCAAAGCAAGCTCTAGGCTCTGAGCTGTCAGCACAGGGTCCAACACGGGGCTCAAACTCACGAATTGGGAGATCATGACCTGAACCAAAGTTGGGAGCTTAACTGACTTAGCCACCTAGGTGCCCTTCTGGTTCTTTTTTATATTAAAACTTGGGATTTTTGTTATTGTTAAATGACAACTCTTAATTACTTTAGAAGACACTGAAGAAAAGAAGCTTAGGTGCGATTGGATAACCTTCTTATCACTCAGACAGTTTGGCTGGAGCTTAAAACCCTTTTCCTGAAGGTTAGTATGTCTTTAGATTTTCATTGCATCCAAGCATGATTTCTCAGAAAATAGCAGTAACAGATGGCTATGAAAAATTTAGACTGCCTAAAATATGGAATCTCAACAGTTTTATGTCAGATCCCCAACAAAATACTCATATAATGCTCGTCTGATACTGAAAAAGGGCACAAGGGTTATGCACGAAGGCTCAGTATTAGAGAACAACAGGCTGAGCACTGAGTGGAGAGCAGGAAATGTGGGCTCTGGTCTCTCTCTGTGCTTCCTTAGTGTTTCCGGACTTGAGTCAGGTCAAGTCACTTCCACAGTCTTGGTTTTATCTAAAACTGAGGACAATTAAATTTGATAAACTAAAACACAAACAAACCAAAAAACAAAACAAAACAGAACAAAAACACATATTTCAGCTCAAACTTTATATAAAAAATACATTAAATACATTTATTTATGTATCTGGGGTTCTAGCTTGAGCCTAACCTGGCATATTTTAGGGCATCACTGGGCATATTTGGCAGGGGGGGTAGAAGAGATCTAGTTGCATGAGGAAGAAGTCTCTTGGGAAAAGAACTTAGAAAGTCAAGCATACACATGGTTCAAAAGCAGTTCTCGAGTCCTGGAGAATGGAGACAATATGAAGTGCATTGTCGGCTATTCAGAGCCTCTTTGGCCCAGCCCTTGTGGACTCATTGAATTCTAGGAAAACTTCCGAGATGTTGGTATACAATCAGTTAAGTATTTTTTTTTAAAGTTTGTTTACTTATTTTGAGACAGAGAGTGCACACTAGCTGGGTAGGGGCAGAGAAAGGAGAGAGAGAACCCAAGCAGGCCCCACACTGTTGGTGCAGAGCCCAACATGGGGCTTGAACTCACAAACCATGAGATCATGACCTGAGCTGAAGTTGAGTCAGACACTTAACCAAGTGAGCCACTCAGGTGCCCAGAGTATTTTCAACTATAAGGAATCAAACTCCATGACTCAAACTGGCATAAACAATGGAATATTTAGTTATATATCCAGATTCCAAAGGTAGGGAAGTATTCGTTTTCTCCTAACACTGGTTCTGTTTGTAGCCACAGTTTGGCAGTCAGTGGCAATGGGAGCTACGTGTTTCCTGGTCTATCTGAAGCATGAAATACTTCATGCCTATATCATCTCAGATTATGTGCCCAACACAGTGCCTGGGAGACAGCCGTTGACTTGAACTTGAACTAATCAGGTTCTATTGTTGATGATACAGGTGAAGGTCTAAGCCCCCAGCAATGTGTAGAAGAGGGTAGGTTTCTGAAAAGCACTTCTGTTCTATAAGGTAAATGAATATTCTGCAGGCAATGAACATCTCCCAAGACCCTTATCTAGCATCTGGAGAAGTGGGGGAGAGAGAGCATCTCCAAGTGGTTGAAAACACTTAACCTGAGGACACCAGAACATAGAAGGTGTTGCCTGCCAAGGAAGGTGTCTGCGATAGTTTTCTAAGAGTTGAAAGGACAGGATTTCCTCAAACCAACAGGCCATCCAAAATATAGCTTTGGTAATTCTGACAGTTCATGGTCTTTAATATGAAGTTTCTCTTTTGCTGCTACTGATTTGGGCAGAAATTACATGTTTCATGCAGCTGGGAGGAAGTTGCCTAAGTGTGTGAGGAACAGAGACTGTTAAATATATAGATGGTGAACCTGCTGGCTGGGATTTGGAATAAGTGAAAATTCAAGATATGCATTTGGACAGACCTCCCGGGAATTTAACTAAAGCAGAGAAGGGAAAATATCTTTTTTAATGGTTTTTTTCCTGATTCATGGTATAATTTTGCTTTAAATCATGAATCCAGACTATTTCTTGGTAGGTGAGGTTGATGAACTGTAGAAATGCTGGTTCAGCTTTTCTTTTGCTCATCACATCATTTTAATGTTAATGCCAATTGATATGTGCCTCTTTTCTTTAGCAATAAACCCTCCTGACCTCATTAGAAAAGCTGTGTTTCCTACCTCATTCACTGCACCTACTTTGTATGTAAACAGGGAGCTTGGTTGCGGCCTAACTGAATTTCTATGCACATAAGTGTGGTTTCCTGATAAAAAAAATGAAATCCTGTCTCCATGTCATTATGAGTCTAACATGCATGCTGACTTTTTTTTTTTTAACTGTGTATCTGACTCACACTGAAAAATCCTATTTCTACTCCAAAGGAAAAAAAAGTTAAATTTATGTTACATGCCTGTAAGGCATTTTAAAGTTAATCGGGCCCTTTGGGTCTAATTTAATTTGTGTAAGATTGCTGTTGATGATTAGAATAGCTATTTAAGATTTTTGTTAACAGTCTGTTATGTGGACTTAATGGAAACACTCCAAAAGCAGTCTGTTCACTTTCCCCTGTCAAATTCAGGTTATAGAGCCTTCACAGATGTTGTAAGTAGACATCGATATGAAAAGGGAATAGAACACAAATTAGAATCATAAGTGTACTCAAACTGCCAACGTTGAGCTTTGGTTAAAAACATCTGTCACATAAAAGCAAACATTCAGAGCCATTGCGTCTTGTAACAATTGTCTTTATTTTTCATATCTTTGGCATTTTCATCATTTTGTGTTTCAGCCTCCTTTGGAATTTTTCTTAGAAATGATTACTTTTTTAACATCACCAAGTTCTCTACACAAACAGCATTTTGTAAGGCTTTGGTACCAACACTATACATTGCTGGAATTGCCATGGTCCCATAGAATCAGAAAGCTGACTACTGCAGGGCTCTAGGAAGGAGTGTATTTAACTTATTCCGCGAGGCCCATATTAACTCACATGAGTTCTTTGATTTCTTCTACAAGGCTATTCTTCATCATTTAAAATTTTAGTTACCATTCTTACGACATAATATGACCGTGAGAAACACTTTGGTCCAGTGCTGCCTTCTCTGTAATCAAGATGTAATTCAGGATGCGCCAGACTCTGTCTCCTGTTATTTGTTATAATCAGATAACTTTTTTACCAGAGAAAATGAGCTGCAGCCAAGTGCCCACACAGCAGAGCAGGAGCAAGGAGACAATGGGCAACGTCCCTGTGCCATGTTGCACTGCCCAGGGACCCTCCTTGTTTCCTGTGTGGCAGTGAGGGTGAGACTGTGCATGGCAGTACAGATGCCCACAATTGTAGGCAAATATTGTGACAATAGTCACGTCACTCACTGAGTGGGAAGGGGTTGGACCAAAAGTCTGGCCTTTATTTATTCTTGATTTTACCCTTAAGGATAGGTTATGACACTGTAATTTCTACATTAAAAACAATCAGGTGACTGAAGAGTTAAACTTATGCGGAAAGCATTATCTTGATATGCATTTGGCTGGACATTTGCCATAAAGTACTCTTCTCTTAAAATGTCTTTAAAAAGTGTATTAACTCATAAAAGAGGAACATATGATTTAGATTAACCTAATTTGGGGGGGAATCTCTATTTTATCTTGCTTTAGGTAATGGATAATTGGCATTAAGAAAAGGGATGAAAAACCTAGTAGAAGTCAGTTAAGCGTCTGACTTCAGTTCAGGTCACGATCTCATGGTTTGTGGGTTCAAGCCCTGCATCAGGCTCTGTGCTGGCAGCTCAGAGCCTGAAGTTGGCTTCAGACACTATGTCTCTCTCTCTCTGCCCTTCCCCCACTCATGATTTGTCTGTCTCTCTCAAAAATAAATAATAAACATTAAAAAATTAAAAAAAGCAAAACCTAGTAGAGAAGGTTGTGGATCATGCTGTCTCAACCTACTCTCCTCCTGATCAGCCCAGGCTGGTCACCGCACCTTCCTTCTTTAGGCTGTCATCTGTACCTTCCACGAGTTTATATCCTCTCTCACTTCCGGTTCACTCTAAACAAAATCTTTTTTCTGCTAACATATTCAATGCCATGAGTAGTAAGACTCAAATACAAAGATCCAGCAATCACATTTCCCCCCATAGCTAATTATGTAATTGTACAGTTTGGTCAAACCTTTATATTTTCCCCTCAAATATTTTTTAAAATATTTTTAAACTGATCTTTTGTTTTTACATTTCTGACAGTAATGATAAAAATACCTTGCCTCCCCCATTCCTATATGTCTATTATATTTGTAATATTCCTCGTTAAAAGAGAGCATCAGTCGAATTCAAGGAGAAAGATCAGGCGGCCTTTCCACATGTACTTGTACTATGGAGATCTATCTATCTATCTATCTATCACCTACCTATCTATCTACCTACGTACCTACCTACCTACCTACCTACCTACCTACCTATCTATCTAAGAGAGAGAGAGAGAGAGGGAGAGAGAGAGAGGGAAAGAAAGAGAGAGAATCCTAAGCCCCAATGCTGGGCTTGATCCCATAACCTTGGGATCATGACCTTAGCTGAAATTAAGAGTCAAATGTTCAGCCAACTGAGCCAGCCAGGCACCCCAGTCCGAGCTCTCTTTAAAGGCTCAGGCCACCTTTCTGCACCCTTCTGCACCCTTTGCCAGCTGTGACTCTATCTTAGGAACTGTGTTTTCTTCTCTGTTGCAGACCTTCCTTATGCAGACTTAATGCATGGTATGCTGGTAAACATTAACAGTTGGCTGTGGTGGAGGGTGGGGGTACCATTTGTAGCATTTGTCAATTCCTGTGGCATAAATACTCCCAGAACTTCCACTTTCAAGCTGCCAGCTTGACATCACTAAATTAAAAATTGGGAAGTGATATGCATAATGGGCTCTTGGGAATGGATTTGAGCCAACTCAGAGATTATTAAACTACTCTTAAAACAACACACCCAATATGGAGTTACTTATGCTAAGCCCCCCATCACCAAACTGAGACTTAATTACAGAAATGGAATCTTCAACCAGTCAATCAGGAATCACCTGCTCAGTACTAGTTACGTATACCTGATAAAACAATGCCTTCCCCTAAAGGAAAATAATCTTGCAATAAACAACATCCTTTTTTGCTTAGTATCATTTCCTTGATCTTGCTATCTTCTGGCTATAAAAGTCTTTCATTTTGTATGGCTCCTCAGACTTCCTTTCAACATTGCTACATTCACTATCTCCTGATTTGAATCAATTTTGGCTCATACTCTTAAAAATTTTGATATGACTCAGTTTATCTTTTTTTAAAAAATAGTTTATTGTCAAATTGTTTTCCATACAACACCCAGTGCTCTTCCCCATAAGTGCCCTCCTCCATCACCACCACCTCTTTTCCCCCCTCCCCCTTCCCCTTCAACCCTCAGTTCATTTTCAGCATTCAATAGTCTCTCAAGTTTTGCATCCCTCTCTCTCCCCAACTCTCTTTCCCTCTTCCCCTCCCCCTTGTCCTCCATTAGGTTTCTCCTGTTTTCCTGTTAAACCTATGAGTGCAAACATATGGTATCTGTCCTTCTCTGCCTGACTTATTTTGCTTAGCATGACACCCTCGAGGTCCATCCACTTTCCTACAAATGGCCATTTTTCATTCTTTCTCATCGCCATGTAGTACTCCATTGTGTATATATACCACATCTTGATCCACTCATCAGGTGATGGACATTAGGCTCTTTCCATGTTTTGACTATTGTTGACATTGCTGCTATGAACATTGGGGTACATGTGCTCCTATGCATCAGCCTTTCTGTATCTCTTGGGTAAGTCCCTAGCAGTGCTATTGCTGAGTCATAAGGGAGTTTATCTTTTTAACACTACTCAACAAACATTTACCTACAATGAGTCCACTGTTTTTGTCACGCAATGTGGGAGGAGAGCTTATACAAAATAATTTCCCTGACAAGGGAGAAAGAGACTCAGAGGAATGGTCAGAGAAAGACAGTACACAACAGTGATCCAAAAACTCCACCAAAGGGACTCAGAAAATCTGAAAAAAGGGCACCTTCGTGGGGAAAGTGCTTGAACAACAATGAGGATTTTACTATATGGAGGAAAGAGAAGAAGCCATTCCAGACCAGGGAAGCCCTGAAGGCTGAAATAGTCATGATATATTCCTAAACTTCAAGTCACCAATACTGCCCTGATGACTACAAATGAAAAACTTTTTGTACTGTTACAGAATATTTGTTCCCATTTACCAGACATTTTTACACATAATGCTTCTTTAGATCCTCATTATAAACTTTGGAGACACGTAGAATAGAATAGGTATTATTATTGTTGTTGTTGTTATCCTCATTGTATTTTTTTATTTATTAAAAGAAATTTTTAATGTATTTCTTTTTGGAGCGGGGGTAGAGAGAGAGGGAGACATAGAACTCAAGCACGCTCTAGGCTCTGCTTTATCAACACAGAGCCCAATGCGAGCTTGAACTCACAAACTGTGAGATCAAGACCTGAGCTGAAGTCAGATCCCTAACCAACTCAGCCACCCAGGGACCCCTATTATCCTCATTTTATAAATAAGGAAACTTACAGTAAGGGAAGCTAAGAGCCTTTTTGTACTCCTGTAATCCCAGGTCCAGAATGCTTTATCCCACACCTCACTATGTGCCAGTTTGAGGATCCTGCTCAGAGATCCCTTGCAAAGCAGTACATCTGTATAATGGGCCCTCACACTGCAGAACCCCTTGTGCATGAGAATGACTTGTTTTTTCCTTAAAGAAAGTGAAGTACTGCCTTAATGGCTTTATAAAGAAGAGCAAAATTTTCCAACAGAGTCATTATCCACAACATGTATTCAAGATACTGCATAAGGACTTTGGAAATAGATCAGTTGTTTGAAATAAATAAATGAAGAAATAAGTAATTTTTAAGTAAATGGTTTTACTTTATTATTCTTCCTCTGTCTAATTCCACAGAATGCTTGAGACCACTTACAATGAAATGCTCTATATTAGGCAGGGTTCTTTTGGTTGCAAGTGACAGAAACCCAATCAGTAACTAGCAGAAGCCATGAGGAACATTAATTGATTGGCTCAGTTAACCTAATTAGAGGATGAACAAGTTCATTTGTAATTTTAGACAATTTATAAGTAGATATACATAAATAACATACCCTTTTTTGTGTGTGTTTATAAACTAAGTAAATATAAATATTCAGTTTAGTCTTTATAGTAGACACTATGGTGTGTGTGACCAGGCCTTCTGGACAAGGTACTTTTCCCCTATTTGGGAGTGTTGGCCAGGGTTGATTTCCTCCCTGGGAATTTCCATTGGCCAAAGACACCTTGCCCAAAGTCACACCTCCTGCCTGGGAGCATCTGAATGGGGGAAGAGAGTTCATAGAAAGACCTGGCCTTTTGCCTCAGCTCAGGGGAATCTGAAGGGAGAGGCAGCTCCAGAGCACCCTGTGGAATTAACACAGCCTCTTCTACAGCTGAATTGTGGTTCAACTTGTCCCTCTGCCAGTTCAGCTCCACTCATTCCCTTACAGGTGTCGATCCTGAGGTCACTCCCCAGTAAACTTCCTGTGGTAGTACTAACTTGTTTCCCAAGTGATTGTGGCAATTTACTCTCAAACCAGTGGTTTTCAGGAGCTTTTCTTTTTCCACATCTCCGTCAGCATTCCGCGTTGTCAGGTTAAAATATATTCTTTGTCAAGCCAATGAGTGTCTCAGGCATTTCAATGCTGTTGTAGTTTTAATTTCTCTGAGTACTGGTGAGACTAGCCATCTTTTCACCTGGTTACTGGTTATTCACATTTCTTCTTCTATAAATTACCTCATCACATCACCTGTCTATGTTTTCTATCAGGCTATCACTTTTTTTAAATTATTGATTTGTTGGAATTCTTTACATTCTAATAATTGCTGTGTGCTATGCAAATATCCTAGAGTGGATCTTGATTTTGTACTTTTGTTTGTCTTCCTTTTGTTTTATTTGCTCTTTTACTTTTACTGTGTGGCAGATTTTTTTTAAGTTTAAGATATTTAGGTGTATTATATTTTTTATGGTTTATGCTCTTAAATTTTATATACTCCTTCTCTATTCCAATGCTATAAAGATATTATTTTCCTATTCTCTTCCAAACTTTTACAATATTGCTTTTCTTATGTTGAGGTTTTTCATCTGTCTGAATAGCCAATCTCCTCAAGACTACTAACATGTAATGGTGTTTCAAATGTCTGTATATAAATCCTTAAGTTTCTAGGCTTCTTTGTCTTTGGCGTTCTGAAGTTTCACTGTAACAGGTCTAGCTATGGTCTTATTATTTTCATTCAAGAGCAAGGGCAAAATAGACTTTGAGAGAAACAAAGCCTGTTACTTTTGCTAGATCCTTACTAAAAGAACTACTGAAAGATATACCTTGGAAAGAGGAAAATTGAAACCAGAGAGAATTAAGATGCAAGAAAAGCTGTGCATCTTTGCTTTCTTTGGCAAAGATGTAACTAAAACAAAACAAGCACTGACTGTCAAGCAATGATCATAATACACGTTGTCTCTTCCAAGCATTATTAAACAGCTAATCTCTTCTTAACTGTATCATAAAAGGTAAGAAAGGACAAAGCAGAGAAAAGAACAGAAAGACTCAATGGAGGGTGGAAGATCCTGAAAAATCTGTGCTAATTGGGATCAAACTTGGTGCTTTTCTCTTTTTTCCATTATGTGAGTTAGTGAAAAAAAAAATAACAGATTTATGTTTTTCCTAAAGATTGGGTACTTCGCAGATATTTTCAGTTTGGAATAGTAGAAGCATCTTTCAAATGTTATTTTAAGCTTGAAAAAGGAAAACTAAAAGGTGGAAGCAACACAAGTATCCATCGGTGAATAAACAGGTAAGCAAAATCTGTTAAATAAGTACAGTGGAATATTATTCGGCTTTCACAGGACTCGAACACACGGCGCAGCATGGATGAACCAGGTGGCTTCACCGTGCTGTACGTAATCAGTCATCAGAAGACGAATAGTGTCTGACTCCTCCTGTATGGTGCCTAGAGCAGTCAAATGCATGGAGATAGAGCGGAAGCGGTGGTTGCCAGGGAAGTTATTGTCTGATGGATACAGGGTCTCAGTTTTATAAAAGATGAGAAGCGTTCTGGAAATGGATGGTGATGATAGCGGCACAACCATGTGCATGTACCTGATGCCCCTGAACCATACACTTAAGAACAGGAAAAGTGGTAAATTTTGTTATGTGCATTTTAGGAAAATTTTAAAAATAATTTAAAGAAATGAGTAATGTTAATTTTTGGATCTGTTTTATAATGTATGTCAGCCCTTCTGGGAGAGAAGTTAAGTGCTGTCAAGGTTCTAAGACATTAAGTTCAGTCTGGTGGGGTCATGCCCTACCCACCTCCCCCAACGCACTTCCAACCTGCCCTAACTCCCTAGGGCCACTTTTTTCTAATAATTCTAGAACCTAGCCCCCTTCTGTATTAGCACTCCAAGTCTCGGGTCAGGCCCTATCATTTCTCACTTTGATTAACACAATAAAATCCGAACCAACACTCCCTGAAGTAATTTTCATACTTTAAGTTAAGTGATCTTCCAACAGCAGGAACCTGTTTTAAAAAGAGGGGGGAGATATTGGTTAATAAACTGAAATGAGGCAGAACAGTCAAGGAGAGAATGCAGCCTGAGAAACTGTTAATGAATTGGTGTCCTTAAGGACAGAATAGTTTAAGTTATGGAGAGAGAAGCCAGATGGCAAGGAGTTAAGGAAAAGTGAAGAAAGTGACATGAACTTGCCTGTCTAAAATTATCTACTCCCTTTGTCTTCCTGGCAAACACTTAGTCTTATAAGACCCAATAAATGACGTCTTTTTCACAAAGTCTTCTTTAATATCTTCAGGAAAAGTTGAGACATTCCATTTCTCCATATCAGAGTACCTTGTGCATGCTTTTACTACAGAACTTACCAAATCCCTCTAATTATTAGTTTTTCATCACTTTCTATCACTAGACTATGTGCTCTTGGGAGCAGATACTATTTTCTATTTATCTTTGAATCCCCAGATCCTAGCATGATGTGAACAACATCAGTGCTGGCCAAATGAAGGAATGGTGTTGAAAACATCTCTAACTTTGAAGTGACCTTATCTAATTAATTCTTCCCCACCCAGAGGAAAGTTACTACATCAAAGTCTATTGAAAATCTGACTACCTCCAGGCACAGCACCATTATGTACTGATATGATACCCACTCATAAATTCCATCATATAAGCTTAGAAATATCTGCACAATAGAGTCATATTTTATGCATAACACACAGCCACTGAATTCTGCCTGTGGCCAGCTATGGATCAACACAAATTGTGCATGACCTGTAATTTCTTCTGGAGAGTTTAACTTCAACTCCAATGCTGTCAACTCTTCTGTTTAAGGTTTGGCCCACAGCCAAAGCCAGCCCACTGCCTGCTTTTGTAAATAAAGTTTTATTAGGACATAGCCATGCGCGTTTATTTACCTATTGTCTATGGCAGTTGTCACGCTCCAACAGCAGAGATGAGTAGTTGCAGCAGAGACCATACAGTGTTCAAAGCCGAAACTATTCACAATCTGGAACTTTAGAGAAAGTTTTCTGACCCTGACTCAGTAGATAAGCTAAAACTGTGTGAGTAAACATGATCTCATATCTTATGATTTGTTTGGTGAATAGTACCACCTTTTGGTTTAAGATCTTAATATTATACCCAAATCATGAAATATATTTTTCCGCTTTTCATTGTCTCAGAAGTTTACGTAAAAGAACTGAATACAATTCAGGTGTTACTATTATTAGCTTAGTTCTTCACTTGCTGTTCTGTCATTGACATGATGCTCTTCAAATTGTAGATGAAGATTCATTTTAACTTAAACTCACAACTTCTGTTAAATTATACTGGATTTCTTATTAAGTGAACATTACTGTCCACATTAAGTCTCTCACCAATGAAACAATTACACACAGAGAAGAGTGTAATCCGCTCATCAGCCTGAGATCCCAGGGCATGCCTGAATATGCACAGAGGCCCTGACACTCGGCTTTCCTTATGGAGCTCTGACTTTGCTGAAAGATGTCTAGAAACTGATGGAGTCAGGCGGCTCCCTGCTGGCTGCGCATTTGTACAGAACTCAGAAGCATTGTTTATTTCAGCACAGATCTGGAATAAATTATCCTTAATAATTTGGCTCCTGAAATAGCTGTTTCCAATGTTAGGCCATGGTGAACTTGCACATTGTGGGAGTTTTCCCATCTCAATCATGATCCTTCTATTTTTCTAGAAGTCCACTAAAATGTAAGCTCCAGGGGACTTTTATCCTGTACTATCAGGCCTTGAAGTAGCCCCCAGCACATAGTAGGCACAGGACAAGCATTTATTAGATAAACCTATTATGTGAATGAAGTCCATCATAAATAATGGGAGTTTCTAGAGGGCATTTTTGAAGACAAAGGAAAGTTTAAGCTCTTTCACATTTAGTATGGATGGATATTTAACTTTGAGGCTTTAAAGCATTGTTTAGCCACCTTTAAAAGATGTGTGTGTGGGGGGGTGCATTTCAGGTAACCTTGTGACAGGTATATAACCTACCCCCTGAGGACAATGCATATCTAATGAGAGGACAAGACTTAATTTCTGTATAAGATGCAGAAAGTTACAAGTCTGTCACTCTTTTCTTTTTTTTTAAGATTTATCTCATTTTTAGAAAGAGAGAGTGAATGGGGGAGGGGGCAGATGGGGAGAGAGAGACAGAGAATCTTAAGCAGGCTCCATGCTCAGCCCAGAGTGGCACACTGGACTCAATCCCGTTACCCTGAGATCATGACCAGAGCTGAAATCAACAGTTGGACACACAACTGACTGAGCCACCCAGGCGCCCCTCAAGTCTGTCACTCTTACCCTAACAAGAACAAGCCAGAAATGCTAAAAAATCATAGTTGGATTTGTTGCTGTTTTTGTTTGTATACTCATCAGGGAATTCATGAGGCAAAAATAACTAAATTAACTAGATTTTAGAAAGAATCAAGTACTTTCTAGAAGAGGATTCCTGCAACTGCTTTCACCCCTAGGACAGTTTGGAAGGGATGTAGAAAAGGAAGGGAGAGACCAGCTCATCTGTAAAGACGCTTCCAATGATTGTACGCGGGCAGGCATAATACCAGTGCTGAGTACGTGGAAGGAGTACACTGCAAGTTTGTGCCAGGGCAGGAGGGTCAAACAATATCTCCCAGGGGTACACAAGGGCTTCCTCAGTACAAGAAAGCAGGCTGCTGGAGGTGGAAGCCAACCAGGAGAAAGGAGAGAGATTCTCTTAGGTACATGAATTTCATCGATTGTGACGCATTGGCTTGCAAAGGTTGGGTGTAGCCAGCAAATCTGAGAGGAGTTCTCCCTTCAGAGCATGAGCTTTCACCCAGGGCCAGGAAACAGCTTGTAGAAATGGAGGCTATGCAGGGGAACTGACAGGAATGCCCCCTACCGGAGGCACAGCAAGGCCTTTACTGAATGCGTTGCAGCTGCCTCCTGAAAGCTGGGGGAAGGGCATCAGACTGGAAATAGATATCCCAAACTTCCATGATGGAGAGGCACAGTTGGGGTACAAAGATAATGCCAAAAAGCTGTGGCTGGGCTATAACGCACAGACAGGTTTCCATAGTTTGGGAAGCTGGGAGCTGGGCTGTGCAGCTTGCAGAAATTTCCAGAGTCTTACAGGCTCTAGGATTTCAAGACACACCAAAAGCAAAGTCCTGATCCCACTCTTAAAGCTTCCGAAACCAGACATAAACTGAATCAAAAGATTTGCAACAAAGCTTGGAATCTGGCTAACTATAAATCAGGTTGACCAGCCCCTCAAACACAGAGAACTAAAAGAGTAGGGTCCATACTTACAATAGGAATAAATATTATTTACCTCCATCCTTATTGCTCTTTTAAACTACATGGCCAGTAAAGAACAACAATATCATGAGCTACTAACAGTAATAGGACAATGTGACCCATAGTCAAGAAAAAAATCATGTTATTAGAAGCAGACACACAGATGGCCCAAATTTTAACAATAGAGGAACTCAGATATGGGGTATATGGGAACTGTGTTATCTTTGTACTTTTTTTGTAATCTAAAACTATTTTGTTTTAAAACACCTGTGGGAAACTATCAAGTCATCCAATATACATGTAATTAACAATAATGAAGCAGCAGAAAGAGGAATCAAGGAATCTATCCCATTTATAATTGCACCAAAATCCATCAGATACCCAGGAATACGCCTAACCAAGGAGGTAGGAGATCTGTACTCTGAAAACTATCAAACACCTATGAAATAAATTGAAGATGTGACAAAGAAATGGAAAAACATTCTGTACTCATGGATTGGAAGAACAAATATTGTTAAAATGTCCATACTACCCAAAGCAAAATCTCAAGACTCCACCAAAAGTTGCTAAAACTGATGAATGGATTCAGTAAGGTCACAGGACACAAAATCAATGTGCAGGAAACGATTGCATTTTTATACACTAATATTGAAGCAGCAAAGGAGAAATTAAGAAAGCAATCCCATTTACAATCACATCAAATGTAATAAGCTGCCTAGGAATAAACCTAATCAAAGAGGAGAAAGATCTATGCTATGAAAACTATAAAACACTGATGAAATAAATTGAACATGACACCAAGAAATGGAAAAACATTCTACCCTCATGGATTGGATGAAAAATATTGTCAGAATGTCCATACCACCCAAAGCAATCTACACATTTAATGTAATCCCTATAAATATACAACTAGTGTTTTTCACAGAGCTGGAACAAACAATCCAAAAATTTGTACAGAACCATGAAAGACTGTGAAGAGCCAAAGCAATCCTGAAAAAGAAAAGAAAAGCTGGAGGCATCACAATCACAGACTTCTAGGTATACTACAAAGTTGTAGTAATCAGGACAGTATGGTACTGGCATAAAAACAGGTGAATGAAACGGAATAGAAAACCCAGAAATGGACCTACAACCATATAGTTAACTAATATTTGACAAAGCAGGAAGGAATATCCAATGAAAAATTGGAAAAGCCTCTTCAACCAATAGTGTTGGGAAAACTAAACAGCAACACATAAAAAATGAGACTGAACTACTTTTTTTATACCATACACATAAATAAATTTAAAATGTTAAAGACCTAAATGTGAGGCAAGAAACCATCAAAATCCTAGAGGAGAACGCAGGCAGTAACCCCTTTGACCTCAGCCAGAGCAACATATTACTAGATAGGTCTCTTGAGACAAGAAAAACAAAAGCAAAAATAAACTATTGGGACCTCATCAAGATTAAAAGCTTGCACTAGATGGTAATATCAGAGCTCTCATATTAATAAAAAACTAGAAATAACTCCAGTATTTCAGCAGGTGAATACTTAAACAGAATGTAGAATATCTATGCAATCACATATTACTCAATGATAAAAAGAACTACTATTTACAACCATATGGACGACTCTCAAAACCATAATGATGAGTAAAATAAGCTAAATGCAAAGGACTGTATACTGTATAATTTCATTTCTATAAAGTTCTAGAAAAAAATTAATCTATGGTAACAAAAACATGATTAGTGGAGGGGGCATTGGATTGCAGAGGGACATGGAAAAATTTTGGGGTGGTGGTGATAGGAATGTTTTATGTTTCAACTATGGTGCCAGTTTCATAGGGATGCACGTCTGTCAAATTCATGAAACTGTACAATTTAAATGTAATTTAGAGGCTCCTGGGTGACTCAGTCAGTTAAGCATCCAACCCTTGGTTTTGGCTCAAGTTGTGATCTCATGGTTCCTGGGATCCAGCTGGGTTTCAAGCTCTGTGCTCACAGCACAGTGCAGAGACTTTGGGATTCTCTCCCTCCCCTGCCCCACATCTCTGCTCTCCCTCTGCGTGCTGTCTCTAAATAAATGAATAAGTAAATAAATAAATAAACAAAAAAGCTGCAGTTTATTATATGTAACTTATACTCAATGAAGTCATTTTTAAATATGGATGTACAACTTTAGACATATGCAAGAGCACAGAAAATGGTTTGGACCATTACCACTGTACAGGGAGGTAGGCTGGAAATTTTAACGTTTTACTCTGTATAGTTCCAGATTTTTAAAATGTACTATAAAATGTACAGTTTCATAACAAAGGTTTGGGGAGCATAGAAAATTATAAGAAAAAAGTCACAGATTACCCACAATCTCATCACTCAGAAAGAGCCTTCTTAACATTTTGGTTCAATTTAAAACAGTATCACGTGTGTATATTCCTTGGGAGCACGATTGCATGGATGCACATAAAATTGAGATCATTCCGTATGTAATGTTTTGCATCCTGCTTTCTTATTGAATATTATATCATAAGCATTTCCAAATGTCTTTAGCTGTTGTTTGAAAACATGATTTTTATGGACGTGTGCTGTTCCACTATATGGAAGCATCATAATTTATTTAACCAATTCCTTATTGTTGGATATGTGGATTAGTCCCCATTTTTTATTTTAAACAATGGCTCAATAAATATAGTTAATATTTCCATGCATCCCTACTTAATATCTCGAAGTAGATTCTTTGGGGCTGCAGTTTTTGTATCTAGAGCCGTGCAGACATTCCTCACTATGTACGGTCCTGACATGATTGAGTTTCAGTATCACACGGCAGCGAGCAAAAGAGAGGGCTGCCTGCCTTTGTGTGGCTACAGACACACGTGCCAGTAAGAGAGTAACTACTGACTAAATAAATACTATCCCTGCCTCCTTAGGATTTTTTTTTTCATTTTTAATGAAATACAGTTGACATATAGTATAACAAACAGAACTCAGGTACTCAGTCTAATAATTTTGTTGTTAATTTGAGTATAGTTAGGACATAATGTTACATTAGTTTCAGGTGTATAATTTAGTGATTTTACAAGTTTATGCAATATGCTATCAGTCTAATAATTTTTAATAATTACTTACTCTGTCATCATCATCTAAAACAAAATATAGAACACTCCCATCACTCCAGAAGTTTCTTACCGGCCCTTTCCAATTCATTACTCATCTCCCTAACTCAGAGTCAACCATTTTCTGATTTTTATCACCATAGTTAGTTTTTACTGTTCATGGACTTTCATGTAAATTGAATAAACAGTATGCATTCTTTTGTGCAGAAATTATTTTGCCTACTATGCCATTTTATTATTAAAAATTTTTAAGTTTATTTATTTATTTTGAGAGAGCATGGGAGGGCCAGAGAGGGAGAGAGAGGGGGAGAGAGAATCCCAAGGAGGCTTCCCACTATCAGCACAGAGCTGATGCAGGGCTCAAACTCACAGACCATGAGGTCATGACCTGAGAGGAAGGAAGTCAGATTCTTAACTGACTGAGCCACCCAGGCACCCCCAATATGCCATTTTAAAGATTCATCCATTTGCCATATCATTCTTTGCCACTTAGTATACATTGTATTCATGGGAGGATATACGACTATCTGTTTTCCATTCTCCCACTGGTGAAAGTTAGGTTATTTTTCAATTTGTGGCTATTATGAATAAGACTGCTTTGAATATTTTTGCACAAGTCTTTTTGTGGACATAGCTTTAAATTTTTTTCTGGTAAATTCCTTTGAGTGGAATTCCTGAGTTATGGAGAAGATGTAAATTTAACTTTATAAGACGCCTCCAAACATTCTCCAAACTGGTTGTACCATTTCATACTTTCTTCAGCAATGCTTGAGAGTTCTAGTTACTCCACCTCTTGCCAACACTTATTGTAGTGTTTTGTTTGGTTGGTTTGAGTTTTGTTTTGTTTGTTTGTTTTGGTTTTCTGTTTTGTTTTTAGGCATTCTAGTGGGCATTCAGTGTGTTTCTCGGGTTTTGATGGACATATATAGTTAATGAGTTTTGAAGATTTTATAAGCCATGTAATCACCATGTAAAATAACATATAGAACACTTATTTCTATTACCCCAGAAATTTGCCTTGTGCCCCTTTTAGTTAGTTCTCTCCTTTAACAGGCAAATATTTTCTGACTTTTATTATCATAAATTAGTTTTGCTGTTCTAGTAATTAATATAAATGAAATCACACAGTGTGTTAGTTACCTATTTCTGCATAAAACTTTGCCACAAACTAAGCAGCTTCAAATGGCAGGCACTTATCACCTCACAGTTTCTATAGGTAAGAAATCTGTCACCACATGGCTCAATTCTTGGCTCAGGGATTCACAAGGCCAAAATCAAGGTGTTGGCTGAAGGGAGTTCTCATGTGGGGCTCACGGTCATCTTCCAAGCACTGGATGTTGGCAGAATCCATTTCCTTCTCACATTTTCGGCACGGACTCCTTCACCTTTCAACCAGTCTGAGTTCCTCACAAGCTTTCAACCTCTCCGAATTCCCCTTCAGCCTCTGCTTTTAAGAGCTCTTATGGTTAATTAGGTCTCCAAGGAAAATCCTGAATAATCTCCCTATTTTAAAGTCAACTGATGAGTTTCCTCAATTGCATCTGTAAAGTCCCTTTGCCAAGTAAGGTAACATATTCACCAGCATACCAATATGACCAAGGTCATGGGGCCAGAATTTTGTCATCTATAGTAAGGACTCTTTTTTTGCTCATTTTTTACAATTAGATTAATACCTGTAAGATTTAGGCATATTTTGCAATTATCAATAGCTTTAAACTTTTTTTTTCTTGAGAAGTATTCTGTTTCATGAATATACCATAGTTTGTTTATCTACTTTCCTGTGATTGACATGTGTGTTTTTTCAATTTTTGGGTGTTGTGAATAAGAATGCTGTGCATATTCTTTTATAAGTCCTTTAGTTAACATATGTTTGCATTTCTCCTGGTAAGTACCTAGGAATGTAACTGCTGAGTCATAGGGGACATGTATGTTTAATTTTATAAGAAGCTGCCAAATAGTTCTCCAAGTTGCTTGTACAAAATTTTTACACTCCCACCAGCAATGTATGAGGGTTTCAACTGCTCCATATGCTCTCTACATTTGTTATTGCCAGTCTTTCTTTTCTTTAAAGCCATTCTAGTGAGTGTGAAATTGTAGCACATTGTGGTTTTAATTTGTCATTTCCATAACGATGATGTTCAGCTACTTTTCTTGTGCCTGTTGGCTATTAATGGCTTCTTTTGTGAAATGCCTGTTCAAATTTTGTGCCTATTTTAAAAATAGGATTTTCTAAATGTTAATATGTATATATCAGAATACAAGCCCTTTGTCATATATTAATTTTAAATATTTTCTCCTGCCTGTGATTTGCCTGTTTACTTTTACAATAATAGTGCTTGAATAGCAGAAAATGTAATTTTCATGAAGTCCATTTTATCAATATTTTCAGTGTTTTTGGAGTCCTCTCTAAGAATATCTATTTCTTTTTCTAGAAGCTGTATAAGTACATATTGTTTACATCTAAGGCTATGATTCATCCTAAATTAATTTTCTTCTTCATAATGACATGGGGGTTGAATTTTGTTTTTAAAATATAGATATTTAGTTTTTTCTAGCACTTTCTTTTAGTAAAAAGACTTTCTTTCCCCCATGGATAGATTTTTGTAAAAAAATTATCTGAAATATACATATGGTAGAAGTTCTATAGTTTTATTCTTCTTTTTAGGATTAATTCTCACTATTATAAACTCTTTGTTCCAACTGCAAGGGTTCCATTTGTTAAAATGATTTTTTCACCACTTAATTACTTTAGCAATTTTGTCAAAAACTCAATTAATCATATAGGTGAGTCAATTTCTGGAGTCTATTCTGTTTCATTGATCTCTTTGCCTCGCTTATTCTAATACCACATCATATTGATTACTGTGGCTTACAAAAAGTTGTGAATTCCACCCTATTCTTCTTTAAAGTTATTTTGGCTATTTTAGGCCTTTGCATTTCCATATAAATTTTAGTGTCAGTTTGTAAATTTACGCAAAAAATGCTGAAATTTTGAATGAGATTGTGTTGAATCTATATATCCATTTAGAATGAGTTGATAACTTAATAGTATTTAATGTTTCTGATCAATGAGCATGGTATATCTCTCCATTTATTTGGATATTCTTTAATTTCCCTGAGCAGTGTTTTATCATTTTCATCATACAAATGTTGCATATATTTTGTTAAACTTATCCCTAATTATTTCTTACTTTTTGATGTATTATAAATGACACTTCATTTAAAGCTTCAATTTCTAATTATTTGTTGTTATTCTATAGAAATACAATTGATTTTTGAATATTCACCTCTGTCCTGTAAACAAGCTAATTCATGTTAGTTCTAGTGATTTTTTAATATATTTCCATTGGATTTTCTACACAGATGATCATGTTGGGTGCAAACAGAAAGATAGTTTTACTTTTTCCTTTCCAATCCAAATGCATAATTTATTGTTCTTGTCTGATTACACTGGCTAGAATCTCTTAGGATATTGAATAGAAGTGGTGATAGTGACTATCTGTTCCTTATCTCAAATCTTAGTGAGAAAACTTCCAGTCTTTCCCCATTAGTATGGTGTAGCAGTAAGTTTTTCAAGGATGTACTTTTTCAGATTAAGGAAATTCCTTTCCACTCTTAGTTTGCTGCAAGTTTTATCAGGAATGGATGTTGGATTCTGTCAAACACCTTTACTGAATCTACTGATACAATCATATAGTATTCCTTTTGTAGAATGATAACATGGTATGTCCATAAGGAATATTCCACAGAGAGGAATTACTGGATTGAAATACATGTGCATTTAAAATTTTGGTAGATACCTCCAAACCATCCTCTAAAATGGCTGACTTAATTTACATCATACCAAGACTATACTTTCAGGGATCATTTCTATAGTTTGTTAATTTACATCATACTTATAGGCTAAGAGACTGCTCATATCCTCACTATTCCAAGATATTATCTATTGAGGATTCATTTTAGAATCAGAAAAATCAAAAAATATAAGTCACAATCTACTAAAGCATCATAAAATTTGCATTCTGACCACTTATAATTTGTATTGCATTAATGATAAAGAAGTAGATTTATAGAATATAAATTCCAAGAAGTACGGATTTTGTCTGGTTTTGTTCACTGTTTTATCTAGAACAATGCCTTATACATAACAGACATTCAGTAATAGTTGTTGAGTGAATGAATAAGAGAATGAATAAATGAACAAAATATAAATCAGAACCATCAGGGGATACTGGAAATCACAAATGTAAGTGCTGCAAATGGTGAAGATGAAGACCAAAGAGTTAATTGGCTGCTCAAGATCTCACATATGATGAGTTGCAGAGACATAGCTGGACCTCAGGCCTCATGAGAACCTGGGCACTGGAAAATCAGCGGTGATATTAATGAGAATAAAGAAAATATTCTACCCAACTCTGCCACATACACTTTCCTTTGTGAGGACTATTACTTTTATCTGATGGATACTCTTCAATTCACATAATGCTCAACATCCTATCTCAGGCAAAATAGCCATGAAACCACAACATAGACTAAAATTTTAGGTTGGAGCTAAAATTTCATAACTTAAAGTACTTCATACCCCTGCAGGACCAAAATGCAACAATGGCATCCCTGAGTTAGAAATCTGTGCTATATTTCTGTAAAGCTTTCAAAGTTACTGAGGATGGGGGCACCTGGGTGGCTCAGTCCGTTAAGCCTCCGACTTCGGCTCAGGTCAGATCTCACATTTGTGGGTTCGAGCCCCACGTCAGGCTCTGTGCTGACAGCCTGGAGCCTGCTTCCAGTTCTGTGTCTCCTTCTCTCTCTGCCCCCCCCCCTTCTCTCTGTATCAAAAATAAATAAAACATTAAAAAAAAAGTTACTGAGGATGTTAAAAGTCTCCACAGCTCTTATTTTCACTGACACCTAAAGTGCAGAGTGAGTGCCCTTCTTTCTTGTCCCCATTAACCAGGAGCATCTTTACTGGACAGTCGATGAAGGAAGATGCAAACTGCTATTTTGTTAACCTACTGAATTTTTGAAATTTACTTATTTTAGCTTTTAGTTACTATATGGTTTTAGCTTTTAGCTACTATTTTTGAGAATATATAAGAAAAGACAATTACACATCCTTAGAAGGCGAAAGAAGGTGTTCTGAAAGTAGAGATACTTAAGCATTGATGAAATAGAAGTTAGACTAGGAAGAAAATGGCTCCCTGTTCCTGACAAAAAGGACTGAATACAAAGAGCTCCAATGGCAAAATAAAGTATACTGAATCTGAAGAGCTGAGTATGAATGTGACACTAATCAGCCAAAGCATTATATGAAAAAGAGACAACCACAATGCTGGAAATTGAATAGGGACAAGTTCATGAAGGTCATATAGGCTGTTTCACTGTGTTCATACTTTGAGAAGCTAGTGCATCTTTTTTTTAATGTTGGGTTTGTATTTTTAAAAAACTATCCTGAGTGCCATATGATAGATGAGTTAGCAGGTAGTAACAACAGAAGTTGAGAGAGCAGTTAGGAAAAAAGTAGTAGCCATCCAGATATCAGATGATGATGATGATGGTTTAGAGTAGGGTGTAGGTAGTGGGTAAAGAAGCAGATGGACCAATCACAATGCTTGGGTTTATGGAGAAGGTGAAGGACAGGGAGGAATAAAGAATAACATCTAATTTTTTGTGTGGGACACTGGAAGAGTAGCTGGAAACAGAGCAGGAAGAGTAGTTATAAAGAGTGAAGAAAACTAGGTCAGTGCTGAATAAGTTGAGTTTGAGGTAATTATGATATATCCAGGGAGAAATGTCTCATAGCAAGTTGACATTCATCCACAGAACTCCAGAGAAAGATAAGTGAGTCTTATCTGGGGAGGTCATTGCCATAAAGGTAATGTGTGAAATAAAGAAATGGCTCAGAAAGAATGTGTAGAGTTTACTCATTCATCATACTGGTCATTCACTCTCAGCATGTAGGAAAAAGCACTGAAGAAGCAAGTTCTGTTTCTCACTGAAGTTACAATCCAGAGGGGAACCTCTGGGGATAGAAAATAAACATGTAAACACATCAATAAATAAGGTTTTCGGATAGTCCTAGTGCTAGAAAAAGAAATGACAGTGAATGACTCTGTGTTCCAGATCAGGTGTTTAGGGAAATAATTCTTTGAGGAGGTGTACTATTGAAGCCAAGAGATAAGAGGGCCAAGGACTGAAGCCAGAGGAAGACTGGCATGTAAAGGCCAAAGAGACACAGGGTCCCACAAGGAAGACTGGGAAGGCCCAACCTGAGATTTGGGAGAGCATCTATAGACAAAGGTAGCAGAAGCCATGAGAAGAGAGCTTTCCAAGAATGGAAAGGTTAAGAGATTGACAAGTGACCACTGAAGAGACAACAGAAGGCTGACAGGACCTTGGGAAGGGTCCTGTTTCTGGAGTGGAGGAAGGTTGGCAGGCAGATCCCTGCAGTGTGGGAATGGAGTTAGAAGTGAGGACGTGAGCACACAGGAAATAGGCAGGTCTTTCAAGAGGTGAAGGAAGGAAGGAAGCTGGACTGAGGGAAGATGGAATTTTTAAGCTGTGAAGAATAACAAGCATACCTGATGGAAAAGAAGCCACTATAAAGAATGCAACTGGAAATTTATGAGGGGGAGAAACAATAAAAAAGAATTCAGAAATTGCTTTTTGTACTGGTGTTTTATACACTTTTTCTTATTTAATTCATACAAAATTAATATTACTCCTAGTTTACAGATGAGGAATTTGGATTACAGAGAATAAATAAATTCCTCAATTTACACAGCTAGTGATAGGTACTTTGGGCCTAAATCCATATCTGTCTGACTCCAGACTTTGTTCATGTTTTTGAAAAATTATTTTTATAGTATGGAGTTTCCTCAAAAAATTAAAGATAGAAATACCAAGGTATCCATATTGGTAAGAAAGGAGTAAAAGTTTCACAATTTGCAGAGGACACGTTGCAATATATAGAAAACCCTAAAGACCCCACCATAAAACTACTAGAATTGATGAATGAATTCAGTAAAGTCAAAGGACATAAAATCCATGTGCAGAAATCTGTTACATTTTATACACTAGTAATTAACCAGCAGAAGGAGAAAATAAGAAAATAATCCCAGGCACCTGGGTGGCTCAGTAGATTAAATGTTTGATTCTTGATTTCAGCTCAGATCATGATCTCATGGTTTGTGAGTTCGAGCCCTGTGTCAGGCTCTGTGATGACAGTGTGGAGCCTGCTTGGGATTCTCTCTCTCCTCTCTCTCTGTCCCTCCCCACATGTGTTCTCTAAACAAAAAACCAAACAAATACATAAATAAACATTAAATAAAAAGAAAATAAAATCCCACCTACAACTGTACCAACAATATTAAGATGCCTAGGAATAAACCTAACCAAAGAGGAGAAAAGCCTGTACTCTGAAAACTATAAAACACTGATGAAAAAAATTGAAGATAACATCAAGAAATGACACAGAAAAAACATTCCATGCTCAAGTACTGAAAGAACAAATATTGTTAAAATGTCCATACTACCCAAAGCACCTACAAATTTAATTCAATCCCTATCAAAATACAAACAGCATTTTTCAACAGAACTAGGACAAATGATCCTAGAATTTATATGGAACCACAAAAGACTCAAATAGCCAAAGCATTCGTGAAAAAGAAAAGCAAAGCTGGAGGAATCACAATTATAGATTTCAAGTTATATTACAAAGTCATAGTAATCAAAACAGTATGAAACTGACACAAAAATAAAAACATATGTCAATAGAACAGAATAGAAAACCCACAAATAAAGCCACAGTTAGATGGTCAATTAATCTTCAACAAAGTAGGAAAGAATATTCAATGGGAAAAACAGTCTCTTCAACAAATGGTATTTAGAAAACTGAACCACTACATGCAAAAGAATGAAACTGGATCACTTTCTTATACCAACACAAAAGAAAAACAAAAAAGAAACTCAAAATGGATTAAGAACACAAATATGAGATCTGAAACCATAAAAATCCCAGAAGAGAGAAGAGGCAGTAATTTAGCTGACATTGGCCATAGCAACAATTTTCTAGATGGGTCTCTTGGGGCAAAATAAACTGTTGGGACTATTTCAAAATACAAAGCTTCTGCACAGCAAAGGAAGCAATCAACAAAACTAAACAGCAACCTACAGAATGGGGGAAGACATTTGAAAATGACATATCCAATAAAGGGTTAGTATGCAAAATATATAAAGAACTTATACAACCCAGCACCAAAATACCTCACATAATCTAATTTAAAAATGGGCAGAAGTAATTTATAGACATTTTCCCAAAGAAGACATCCAGATGGCTAGCAGGCACAAAAATGCTCAACATCACTCATCATCAAGGAAATGAAAGAAGAAGAAAAACCATGAGATATCACTTCACACTAGTTAGAATGGCTAAAATAAAAAATACAAGGAAGAACAAATATTGGTGAGGATGTGGAGAAAAATGAACCCTCATGTACTGTTGATGGGAATGCAAACTGGTGCAGCCCTCATGGAAAACAGTACAGAGGATTCTCAAAAAGCTAAAAGCAGAACTACCTTATGATCTAGTAACCACACTACTGGGATTTACCCCTCCCCAAATGCAAAAACACCAATTCAAAGGGATATATACACTTATATGTTTATAGCAGCATCATTTACAATAGCCAAATTATAGAAGCCGCCCAGTGTCCACCGATTGATAGATGAATGCATAAAGAAGACGAATGGATTATATATACATATACATACACACACATATATATCCATATGTGTATATATGGAATATGATTTAGCCATAAAAATGAAATTTTGCCATTTGCCATGATATGGATGGAGCTAGAGAGTATAATGCTAAGCAAAATAATTCAGTCAGAGAAAGACAAATACCATATGATTCCACTCATATGTGGTTATTTAGGGAAAAAAATGATCAAGGAAAGAAAAGGGAGAGAGAGAGAGACAAACTGAGAAATAGACTCTTCACTACAGAGAACTGATGGTTACCAGAGGGGAGAAGGATGGGTGAAATAGGCGATGGCGATTAAGGCCTGTGACGGACCCAGCGTGATGTACGGGAGGGCTGAGTCACTATATTGTACACCTGAAACTAATAAAACAGTGTATGTTAATTATGCTGGAATTCTGATTTTTAATTAATTTAATTAAAATATAGAAATACCATATGATCCAGTAATTCCATGACTGGGTATCTACCCAAAGAAAATGAAGCACTAATTTGAAAAGATAAATGCACCTGTGTGTTTCCTGTAACATTATTTACAACAGCTAAGAGATGGCAGCAACACGTGTCCATCCATAGATGAAGATACCGAAGATGCGGTGTATATGCAATGGAATATTACTCAACCATAAAAAGACGAGATCTTGCCATTTGTAACAATGTGGATGTACCTAGAGAGTATTGTGCGCAGTGAAATAAGTCAGACAGAGAAAGACAAATACCACATGATTTCACTCATAGGTGAAATATTAAAAACAGAACATAAACAAACAAAAAAGCAGAAACGGACCCATAAGTACAACGACTGCATCAGTGGTTACCAGAGGGAGAGTGAGTAAGGGGATAGGCAAAGTGGGTGAAGGGGAGTGGGAGATACAGGCTTCAGGTCATGGAATGACTCATTCATGGGGATAAAAAGTACAGGATACGGAATAAAATCAGTAGTATTATAGTAGCATTTATGGTTCAGATGGTAGCTATGTGCAGCACAGGATAATGTATAGACTTGTCAAATCACTATGCTGTATCCCTGAATCTAATGAAACATTGTGTGTCTACTACATTCCAATTAAAAAATACATATTTAAAAAAAATTACCCAGGTAGTTCAAGGACATATTATTCTTCTAAAATACCTAAATAATGTAGAAGTCTACTGCTAATCACTTGCTTAACAATGCCCCCAGTCTTTGCACTGAGCACTTACATATACATGTAATTTTTTTTTATAGATACCATATCATTTAATCCAGTAATACTTCTGCATATAGCTCTAAAAGATAACAACTCTTCCTGAAAAAAGTGAACATTATCATAACTGAAAAAATGCACAATTCTTTAATAATGTCAAATACTCAGTGTACAAATGGCAGGACCTTTGGCTTTGGGCAACATTGCCACTTTCATTTCTTTCTTTTTTTTTAATTTGTTTTTTATTTTTTTATTATTTTTTTTCCATAATATTTTATTGTCAAATTGTTTTCCATACAACACCCAGTGCTCTTCCCCTCAAGCGCCCTCCACCATCACCACCACCTGTCTTCCCCCCTACCCCCTCCCCCCCAACCCTCAGTTCATTCTCAGCTTTCAATAGTCTCTCAAGTTCTGCATCCCTCTCTCTCCCCAACTCTCTCTCCCTCCTCCGTTCCCCCTGGTTCTCCATTAGGTCTCTCTTGTTTTCCTGCTAGACCTATGAGTGCAAACATATGGTTTC
>NC_043703.1:58907506-58996422 GCF_006229205.1 Suricata suricatta | reverse complement strand
ACAGTGGTGAGAGTGGGCACCCCTGTCGTGTTCCTGATCTCAGGGGGAATGCTCTCAGTTTTTCCCCATTGAGGATGATATTAGCTGTGGGTTTTTCATAGACTGCTCTTATAATGTTTAGGTAAGTTCCTTCTATTCCGACATGTAATTTTTTTTAAATTTTGGAATCACACTATTACCCTCTAGTGGCTTCCCACAATTTAAAGCCTAAAGCTCTAGGATTCATTGGGTCAAAGTTTATTGGTGGTGGGGGAGGGGGGACTGGATATTTACAGAGTCTCAAATATCTCTCCACACCTTACTGAGAGGAAAAGGTGTCTATGCAGAGGAGACCATCTTAAATGAGTGATCAAAAATAGACACCACCACCACCACCGAGACAAACTAGCATCACGTGCCTCCTGACAGGACACGCTGAGAAGGAGGCATTGTTTGTGCAGTATCACTGCCTAGAGCCCAAACCTGAAATCTAATCATGAGAGAATGTTGATGTCATGAAAGGCCGGTTTCAGTTTCCAGACTAAACACACATGACAATTACAGGTAATGTGTGATCCGGGATTGGATCCTGATTCAGAAGTAAAAGGGGGAAGAGCTTTGAAAACATTACTGGAGCAAATGGTGAAATTTGTATGTATTAGACAGTAGTGTTTAATCAATGTTACACTTCCTGAATTCAATAATTACACCTAGATTATATAAGAACATGTCCTTGTTTCTGTGGATGCATGAGAAGGGCTTAGGGAGTAAGAGTCCTGATGTCTCTAACTTAAGTCTTGAATGTGTTAAGAAAAATATGTTTAGTGAAAGAGAGATTTGAGTAAGAAATAAATCAAATGTGGCAAAAATGCCAACCATTGTTCAAAATTCTAGATGAAGAGTGAGTCCTTTTTATTAGTCTTAGGACTTTTCTGTTGAATATTTTTCAAAATAAAAACTTAAGTAAAAAACCTCCAGCGTCCATGCAGGAAGCCCTGTGTGATCTGACCCCAGCCCTCGCTCTTCTCCAGCTACAAAGCCCTGCTGCTGTCGAACACATGAGCCTGCTCCTGCCTGGAGCCTCACTGCTAGCCTTTCCCTCCGGCCCAAAATCTCACGTCTCACCCCCTCAACCTCACATAGGCAGGTCTCTACGCAGAGGTCATTGCATTGACTGCCATATCTAATAGTCCCCATCACGGGTGTCTGGCTGGCTCAGTTGGTACAGCATGTGACTCTTGATCTCAGGGTCATGAGTTCAAGTCCCATGTTGGGTGGAGAGCTTACTGAGAAAAGAATAGTCCTCAGCTTGGAATGCTGACTTATTGCACAACGAGTATTCTTGTAACCAAGAGGACAGAAGCCACATAATGAGGATGGTAGAGCAGAAAGCTGAAAGGAGCTTCATTCTTCGGTGAGCTGCCCTCAACTTCCCTCTCCTTCACCTGAATTTCCAGAACACATTGACAAATAAATCATCCTTATTTATTTAAGCCTTGGCTGCTTGAGGTTTTCTCCAACAGCTGAATGCAGTAAAAAATGACATACTATGCTTTATTTTTCTTCACATCACGTCGTGAGCATTATTGGTTATATTTGTTTGTTGATTTGTTTATTTTCAAACTTGATTAGAGTATAAGTTGCTCCAGTGGGGAATTTGATCTGTTTTACTTATTTCTGTGTCCCAAAGTCTACAACAGTGCCTGACCAGTTGAGCTACTCAATCAGTATTAGTATTTGTCAGGTCAGGGCATTGCTCTGCGACTTCCTTCTTTCTATGTTAATGGCTATAGCTCTACCTATGCTTTGGATCAGCATTCTTTGTAACAGAGACATATTCTCTCTCTGTGTCCCAGGATTTTCTTTATCCATTCCCTACAGATAGGCATTTCATTTGTCTGCATTTTTTCCTCCTTTATTGCACACAGTGTACGTACAACTGTGCTCACATGTGACTCTGTAGGATAAAAGTTAAGCTCCAAAACAGCTGACTGGGAGTGCTGTATGACACTAGGCATTACCCTACATTGTTAGCCACATGTATGTTAATCAGCTTTTATTTCTGCCAGCTTGAGGGGTTGAAGAGAGGCCTATCTCAATGTTGATTTCACCTATGTTTTCCTAAGAATTAGTGAGGTTGACTATCTTTTCATATATTTATTAGACCATTGATCCTATCTCTTGGGGGAAAGAGAATCCCAAGCAGGCTCTGCACTGTTAGTCATAGACAACATAGGGCCCAGTCTTACAAACCATGAGATCATAACCTGAGCCGAAATCAAGAAGTCAGGCACTTAACCAACTGAGCCATTCAGATACCCTTCTTTTGCCTATATTTGATCAAAATCTGGACCATTAAAATATTATTTAGTTTCTTTTTTGTGTGTCCATATATTAATCCTTTGCCTATTTTTAATGCTGCAAATATATTTTCTCAGAATGCACTAGTTTTTAAGTGTTATTTATGGCCTTCATCAAATACAAGTTTTACAATTTTATGTAGTAACATCTATCCAGTTTTTCCTTTGTGATGTATATATATTGTATCTTGTACACATTTGTGGAAATTCAGTACTTAAGGCAGGGAACTTGGGGTCCACCTGGGGCCCACCCAGCTACAGAAGAGAGATGCAGGAAGTCCGTGCCAAAACCTTCCTCTGCAACTCCTTCCTCTCTCACATAAATCAGCTCCCTGCTCCCGCTGAAGGCCCTTTCCATATGTGCAGCTTCTAATATACATACACATATCTGATTCTCTGTTGATGTATTTGCCCATTGTAGTACCATTATCACACTTTTAATGTTTTTTTTTTTTTGAGAGACAAAAAGAGACAGCACAAGCAGGGGAGGGTCAGAGAGAGAGAGAGAGAGAGAGAGAGAGAGAGAGAGAGAGACAGAATCTGAAGCAGGCTCCAGGCTCTGAGCTAGTTGTCAGCATACAGCCTGATGTGGGGCTCGAACCCGCAAACCATGAGAGCATGACCTGAGCCGAAGTTGGACGCTTAACCGTCTGAGCAACCCAGGCGCCCCCCCCCATGATCACCCTTTTAAAGTTAGTATAGCTTATAGCACATTTTGATACACAGTAGAGAAAGTTCTTCCTAATCGTTCTTATTTTTAAATGTTCTTGGAATGCCTGGGTGGCTCAGTCAGTTAAGCGTCTGACTTCAGCTCAGGTCATGATCTCTTGGTTAGTGAGTTTGAGCCCCATGTCAGGCTCTGTGCTGACAGCTCAGAGCCTGGATCCTGCTTCAGATTCTGTGTCTCCCTCTCTCTCTGCCCCTCCCTGGCTCACATTCTGTCTCTCTCTCTCAAAAATAAATAAACATTAAAAAATATTTAATAAAATTTTCTCAGTTATTTTGATGCTTTCTCTTCTAGATAGCCTTGCATATGAACCTGCTTAGTTTCATAAAAATCCTATTGAGGTTTTATTGGGAGTTATTAGATTAATTTCAAGAAAGTTTATAGCTTTATAAATTTGGACTTTTCAATCAGAAAGGGAATATTTTTCTCTTTTTAGATCTTCTTTTACAGTTTTGTAATTTAACCCTTCTTTAATGGTTTTTAGTAATTTTGTTTTACATATAATTTTTGTCATAAATCTTGAAAATGTTCATATTTACTGTATTTCCAGCTATTTTGTAGGTTTGTTGTTATTATGAAATGGACCATTTCCCTCCCCCCTGACATTTCTAATCAGTTATTGCCATTTATAGGAAAGCTCATCAGGTTTTGTATGTTGACTATCTATATCTGAAGTAAGATTTCACTTGTTCTTACAGTTTTTAAGTTGATTTTCTTAGATTCCCCAGGCAGGTGTTTCTATCATCCATAAGAGCCCAATCTGTTAGCTTCCATGAATGTTAAATTTGGGAATTTAAAATATTAGCATGGAAATTTTAAAAAGCTAAAAAAAAGTTTTATTTTGAAGCATAGTATAAATCATGATAAATGAAATAAGAGATTTTTAGGGTATACTTTTTGCTCATCTATGTATTTTATTTTATTTGATGTAAGCTTTATGCCAACGTGGGCCTTAAACTTATGACCTTGAGATCAAGAGTTCCCTGTTCTATCGACTGAGCCACCCAGGTACCCCATCACATGCATTTTATATTTTATGCTGACTTTGGAATAGTAGTTAATTAAAATTTTTAAAAACAAAAACTTTGTAAAATAGAATCATGTGTTAAAATTAACATTTACTTGGAAAGCATTAGATTTTATTCTTAGCTGAAATGACAGAGATGTTAAGAATTCCTTCAGTGCTTCTTTAACAAATTATCTACCATTATCTATGAATGGACCATCAAAGACTATAATTTAAGCTTATAAGTAAGCTTAGATATTTGAACAGAGGCATTACAGATCCTGTTGAATGTGGTTTCAATTTTCAAATGGGAAGTACAGACCAAATAAAATTTACATATATTGTTTTTGAACAAATGCTTGAAATTTGATCACTTCTATGGACCATTTGCGTTTTATGGTCAGATTAGCATTTCTATGACTCCACTTGTTAATTAACAGCAAATAGTCAAAAAAAAAAAAACCCAGATGATAAAGATTAAAATATAGATGTTCATTATGCCAAAATATGTAATGTCATGTTTTTATGTAAACAGAAGTTTTAAAATAGTTTATATCTTTTTCCTCCAAGTGGGGTAGGGATGGATCGCTTCACTCATGTTCAACAAATCTTTATTTTTAAAATGTCTTTTACCTTATTTCAACTTCTCTGACTATTCTCAATAATATTTTGAAACAAAAGGATTGAAATGACCAAACAAATAAAACAAGCAGATCTGTCGGCCTCTCTTGTTTTCCTAACACAGAGAGCCAAAGTGGGAAGGCACTACTCCAGTTCTCGAAACTGCTTGAGTCCCCTCTCCTCGCACTCAGGGTTTAAGGGGTGGACGCTGGATTGAAGCTCTGAGTAAGAAGTTCTGACTTCACGGAAACATAAGCATAGTGATCTTGCAGTGAACGCTGTACAGAAGACCCATGTCATCCCTCTTCCCCCTTCTTTTATTTTTCTTAGGAAAGAGAGCTCTGGAAAAATAGAAGGGAGAGAGGAGGAAATGAGAAGATGGATAAAACACCAAAGTCTGCTCCACCATAAAGCCTGACAGAAGAGAAATTGGGGAACACAAGAGCAGAAAATCCTTGGAGAAAAAAATGTGTAAGGGACTGAAGATAAATATAAGGAAAAAAGCAGTATATCACTTTAGATCATATTAAAAGCGTACCTACTGAAACTTGAAAATACAGGATGGTCATGGGAAGTGACCAGGGTGGTCACATTTTCCCCCCACTAACATTAAAGAACCTGCAAATAGTTGACGGACTTAAGCAGCTTTTAACTTTTTCCCAAGGGAAAGGATATTCTTTAGAGGTTACATTTTGTAATCAGAAATTGAAGGGGAAACCCAGCAAGGTTGTCTTGTTGAAATTATACGTAGGTAGGCAGCATGAAATTCCAAGGCTACTCTGTCACTCCTCAACATAAAATCATCCACCAAAACTACAAGATTAGGAAAAATCCTATATGTGCTTTGAAAATCCACTTCTGATTTTCCTCCCTGCCCACATCATGAATTCCTCCTGGAAGTGAATTTATCAGTAAGACAGAACCAAGTAAAATGATTTACGTGTCCAGAAAGAATTGCATTTGGTGTTGAGGAGGTGAGTTGCACATCAGATTACGTTGGAACAGTCGGGTGAGATTCAACATTTTAAACTTCTTTTGTTCCCTCCCTTTCCTACGTTTTCCTATTTTTCTCCACTTAGTTTTATTAAACTTCACTTAGCTTCACCAGTTTAATAGGGCCTGGCAGTGCATAGACAGTGCATATATGATGTCCTGAAAACACACTGCCCTATGTAAACAATTGTTTTTGGCAATCCAGAGATTTCGTGGCAGGACTGCATTTTTTTTTTTCTGAAAATCAAATGTTTAGGCCAAAGTTGGAATCGCATGTGCATTTTTATGACCTGGCATATTCAAACATTACAATTGTATGTTTAAAAAGGGAATTTGATCTTTTTGCTCTTTCTTCTTCAGACTTCTATCCTTTCGAGTGCCATTGTTTTCTCTTTTACAGTACATTTTCATATCTTGGGATATCTCTTCAGCATCTGTTTCTCCTCAACCATAATTTTCATTCAAAAATAATAACTCTTTGGTCTCTTTGGACATGTTTTGTTTTGCTCCCGCCTATGAACTTTGCCAGAGTGTGTTGAAGGTTAACAGCTCCATTTCTGGAATTCTCTTGGATCCCTTTTGGAGGAAAGTGCCAAAGTATATAAGGAGGGCTCAAATATATCTGGGCCCTGCCAAGTCCTTTGAGAAAGGCTTCATGTAGCTGCACCTCCCTTCCCCTCCCTGTGCCAGGCTTCTTCAAGATTCCACATCCAAGTTCATATCTTGCTACACTTGTGGCGAGTGCAGCGAAATGGGTAGAGATGTCGAATCACTACGTTGTACACCTGAAACTAATGTAACATTGTGCATCCACTATATGCCAATAAAAGAAATAATAAAAAGAGAGAAAAAAAGAAAGAAGTACATATCTTTTGCTCATGTGGAAAAGAATCTTTGGATTACCAGAAGTGACAGAATACTTATTCCTCTAACCACACTCTATCATGTCTCTTAACAGGTAGAACATTGCTTCTCATTTCACTGAGTTTTCTATCCTCTTCTCCTTTTCATCCCACATCACCCAGGTTCATGAATGTTTCCACTGCTCATTTAATAATGCTCCTGTCAATTGTCAGGAATACCAGAGTTGCTCAAAGAGTTTTCCCCACAATTGCTGAAATAGTAGAAAGCTGAGGTGAATGTCAGAGGTGTTTCTGGAAATGGTTGAAAGTACCTTTTAGCAGCGTTTTGCCTGAAGGGCATTGGGTTAGAGGATCACTCCCCTAACATCATATCCACCCTGTAAAATACGTCAAGCAATTTGCTTCCGTTGTGACTTTCTGTTGCAAGAGGCCATAAACTCAACCCAAAGGGGCTCAAACAAAAAGAGATTTTAGTGGTCTATATAACTGAAGAGCTCAGAGGTAGGGCTGCCAAATGTAGGGCTCAGGTGTGTTGTAAGGCAGCTGGCTTCTCTCTATAAATCTCACTCTTCTCTCTGTAGTGTTGGCTCCTTCATGGAGAGGCTCTCTTCTCAGACTCACAAGATGGCGACAGAAGCTCCGGAGCTTACGTCTTCTAAGTTCCACATCTGCAAGGGATCACTGCAGTCAGCTCATTTGACAGTAGAAGAGTTAGCTGCATGAAACTGGATTTCCAGGATATCTGGGAAGAGTAGAATACCTGGAGATCTGACGCCCCTAGAGATTAACCAACCCTGGAGGCATCCTACCTTAAGGCTTGTGATCCGAGACAACAACTTATTCTTATTAAATGCCTGATTAAATGCCTTTATATTGTTTTCTTGTTAAAAAAGTAATTCATCTTTTTTTTTTTTTTTTTTTTTTTTTTGCTATTTCATCTTTTGGTCCACACTTTCTTCTAGTTCCATCATTTTATTTGATATAGTACATTCAGCTGAAGGCATCCTGAACATTACTGTCATACTTGCTCCACTGGGTCCTGGGCCCACTCCTGATCATTCACAATGAGAATGTGATGTGTAAGTGGCCCCAGCCTAAGATGCCTCTGTCCACTTCTGAAGTGGGACAGCTTCATCCTACTTGACTCCATGGACTGAGCATGGAGGAGAACGAATATCTACTGGATGATGAGGGTACTGTTTCCATAAAATAGTGAAATAGATATTGTGGAGCAACACTACAGGTGTCCAGGACCTCATCCAATTTGAGTGTGCCTTCTCTTACACAGTGGTCTCACACTGTCAGTATAGTGAGTAGGATGTGTGTAATTAGTTGCTTGGTCTGGTAGCCTAGCATACATGACTCTGGAGGTGTTTAAGCCAAAGGTAGATCTGCTATGCTGCTGACCCATCTCAATAGCTTAGGGATACTTCTCCTCACTTAGGGCCCCATATCTCCAGCTTTGGGACATCAACCACTTGAAGGTAATGGCAAAGAAAAATGTGGTCCACGGCTAAGACAGATGCTAGAAACGGCCTGGAGATGCTGGGTGGTCCAGCCTCTCTAAAGGATACGAGGAACCCTAGACAGTGTAAGTGGCATGTACCAGCCCCCAGGCCGCATGGTTCTGTGGCCCCTTCTCTCATATGCCCTGAAGTTCAGCTGGTCTGGGTCTCAGTCAGCCTGCTGCGTAGATGGGGCCTCAGGTCAGGTTGTCTCTAGTGATTTCAGTTCTGCTGTTGCCTGGGATTCCATCTGTCAAGAGGGTTTTGCAGTCAGCCATTTGATAGTGGGAGAGTTAGCCCATGAAACTGGATTTCCTGCCTATCTAGAGAGAGGAGCACGCCTGGAGACCCGACATGCTCCGTGCAGATTAGGGGTTAGTTTTTGCTATTCCTGGTTAGTCTCTGCTAAACCTAAGGTATTTCAATATTTGAGGATTAAAACACACACAAACTCAAAGAAGATTTAAAAAAAAATTTTTATCATGAACTTAAGTAACTTCATCAAGAGAATCTCATCAACGTTAAGCTATTTGCTTCCCTCCAAAGTAATTTCCTTTCTGTTGATGCACAGACATGCATTTTTACTTAGTTATAATTAGTGTGAACATGCTCGTTTTGTTTAAGAAAGGTTTTCTTTACCTTGGCATTCAGATTTGTTTTCATAGGCGAAGAAAACACTGAGAACTAGAAGGAACCTTCACTGGAGAGTTGGGAGGATTATATGGGGTCATGTTATTCCAGAGTTGGAGAAAACTTAAAGGACCCTGAATCCCACCCCTAACTCTGATGACTACCCTCCACCTCCCCCTTCCCTCCCTGGGCTAGGGTCTATGTGTCTGACATTGGGCTTGAGCCCTAGTTAACCTGCTAAGATATGTAAATGGTTTCCCATGCTGGAAGAAAGAGGGATCATGCTACTCTTCCACACCATTCTCTTCAAATGTGTGTTGCTTTTCCCCCCTTTCTAAAATGTAATCACACACCAAGAGTTTCCATGCTACCAAGGCCTAAACATCCCAGTCTTTTCTCCTCAGTCAAGGAAGCGGTGAAGTTAAGTTTAATTAAAAGCAGCAATTATTTGTACAGCTGTCTCTGGGTTCATGGCTTGTAAAAGGATTTAGCTTCAAGCCTCGCTGCCCACGTCCTCCGGGATTTTCACACAAAGCCAGTTAGCTCCTCATCTGGGCCGGACCAAACCCGCTCTTCCCAAGTCCCTTCAGGAGCAGGCCTCCCAGCTGTGCCCCGGTGCTACATTAGCGGTCAGGTCCTCTGAGCTCCTGTGGCATGGACCAAGGCAGAGAGGGGCAGAACTTCCCCACACACAAGTCCCCTTGTTTGGTTTGGGGGACATAAGTCCTTGACGGCTACTCCAGGAAGTTCCTGAACATTCTCCTAGGGCTGGGAAAGGAAGGGGGGAGCGGTGATCAGGCACTTTCTTCCTTTGGGTGCTTTCTCTGGCAGGCGGGCCACCTCCAGCGCCCAAGGCTCGAATGGTCACACAGGCATCTTTCAAAGGAGATGGGGGCGGGGTATCCCTGCAGGTAGATGCATCGCTCACAGCGGCACTTTTTTTTTTTTTTTTTTTTTTTTTGCCAGCGAAGCCCCGGAGTCGATGAAAAACCAGCGCTCAGCATTTGGCTGATTTTCGAGCGCACGGGAGCAGTGCTTCCTGCAGCCTTGGGTCTACACACACCCATTCGGACTAAGCGAATTTAGGGGCCAGCGCGGGTCACCTACTGCGGGCCGGGGGCGGGGCCGGCCCCACACTGGAGAAGCCAGAAGGCCGGCAAGCCGCGGGCTAGGAAAGGTGACCCTGGCGACCCCAAACGCCCCCGCCCCTCTCGCTGAGGCTGCACCTGCCCGCGGAGGGCGCCGAGCCGCCGACAGAGAAGATGGCTAGCCCTGCGCCCTTAGTGGCCTCCATCAGCCACCAAATGGTGGCTCTGCAGACTCTGCAGCTGCTGCAGCAGGAGTGGGGCTGGGGGGACGGTCCGAGCGACCCCAGGAGCCCGTGCGATCCGGACCACGTGTCCGCCACCCCAGCGCGTCGCACAGGCCCTCGCCGGGCCCGGCCGGGCCCGGGGCGGGAGGATGGGGGCAGAGAACGGGCGGCCGGGAACTGGGGTTCTGGGGCGCGGGTAAGCTCCCCAGAAACGGTAGGGGTGCGAGGCGCCGAGGGGGGCGCAGAGCTGCTGCCCTTCCCCAGGGGCCGTGGGCCCTGCACCCTGGCCCAGATGGCCATGCGCAGCGCGCTGGCCCGCGTGGTGGACTCGACCTCGGAGCTGGTCAGCGTGGAGCGGACGCTGCTGGGCCCCCTGCAGCAGGAGCGGTCCTTCCGCATCCAACTGAAGGTGAGTCTGGCCTCCGGCACCCCTTGCGGGCACAGGATCCCCGGGCAGGGCGGGGCTGGAGGACCGGCGGGCCCGCCCCCTGCGACACCAAGCGGTGCGCGGATTCAGCCTGAGCCAGAGGGAAGGGGGGAGGGGACACCCCCCGGACTTGAGTCCTCGAACTCAGACCCACCTGGGGTCCACCTGACCGCGGAGCTGAGACGCAGGGAGGCCTTGCCAAAACCTTCCCCTGGAACTCCTTTCTCTCTCACACATAAATCAGCTTCCTGCTCCAGCTGAAGGCCTTTTCCACATGTGCCGCGGTCTAGGGCTGGAGGACAGCTCCCCCTGCCCCCCACCCCCCTTCTCAATTAATAACCCTTTCTCCGGAGCCTTAAATACACGTATTAAGTCCCCTCTGCCTTTTGTGTGACCAAATCACCTAGATTTATTTAAAGTTCCTTCACACTTAAGACTCACAATTATTTTTGCATGAATCCAATTCCCCACGGAGTTCAGAGGCCTTACAGAGTCGACCTAAATTCTCATAAAGCGGGGCGGGTTCCGGGTGTTGAAGCGTGAATACTAATGCTAAACTCCTGCTAAGTCACGCAGCTCATAGTTGCAGGGCACGTTTCCGCTTACGGCACCGCACTGGGAGTCAGTCTAGCCAGGGAACAACAGCTGCCTCTCAGGCCGAGGGGGGCTGTGGAAACCCCGGGGGGCCTGAAAGCCAGTCCTCGCCCTGTCATTCACTAACCTTAATTGGCTTAAGGTCACAAGTCTTGAGATCTTCTGGCTTTCCAGTTTTGCTCCGTGGCTTCCCCTGGGAGGCTAGCAGAAGGAAATGAGGGAGGAATGTGGAAGAAAGCTTAGAGCAGTTCTCAAGCGTTGCTATTCTTGCTCTACAAGCCAGGGTTTGGGAGAAAATGCTGCATTTTAGGTTGTACTGTACACTGTAAAAGACTGATTGAAAAGCAAACATAATAAAGCATATGATACACCCAAGTAAGCATTGTTACTCTACATGATGCTTTCTCAACCTCCCACTATTGACATTTTGGCTTGGATAATTGCGGGGCTGTCCTATGCATTGTAGGATATTTACCGTGTCCCTCACCTCTACCCAGTAGATACCAGCAACATTACCCACCTCTCCCAAACTGATACAACCAAATATTCCCAAATGTGTGTTGGGGAGAAGGGGAAATAAGCTTGCCTCCAAATACTAAGCCTGCCCCACCTCACGTTAGAAAGTTAAAAAAAGAAGCTGCATTTTACTAATGCTCTCTAGTGTAAAATGCACCTTTTATTCGGTACCACAAAGAAATCAAAACTCCTGCCAATTAAAGTATGATGCACCAACTAAGATATATTGTCACCTCAGAGATTTTTGAAACTTCGTGAAAAGAGGTGCATCTTAGAACTGATGAAATAGGAAGTGGTGTGTGATGTCAGGAACATATACAGGGTACAGGCAGGTTGGCAAAAGGAGACTAGGTGATCAGTTTTACCTTAGGCGATCTCGGAAGGCTTCTCAGAGGAAGGAATCTTTAAGAAACAAAATGAATGTTTTGTCGCACAGACATGAAAGGGAAAAAAAAAAACATTTCAGGGGAGCTGTGTGCTCCAAGGCCCAGAAGCAATGAAAGGGCCTGGGCCTTTGGGGGAACTAAAATGAGCTCACTATGGCAGAAGGTATAAATGGATGCTGGAGACATAAGTGGGATCAGATGGTGAAAGGCCTGCGTGTCATGCAGATGACCTTGAATTGTCTTGCAGGCAAGACAATTGAAATGACTGAGGCAAGGACCTGACCCTAGATAAATCACAGCTGGTGGGGTTGTAATTTGGGGGTCAGGTCAGAGACCATGGTCCGAGGGCTGACCCAGCTGAGATGCACTGGAGCTCTCTACTCTGGCCTACAAATCACACCTCTTGAGCTTCAACCAGCTGTCACTTCTACTTGGTAATCCTTTTAACGCTTTTCTACTTGACTTTGTCCTCAACACGCTCCACCATCCTCAAGTTTTCTTTAGCCAAGCCTCAAGCCCCTCGCTCCTTTTCTGAGAGAATTGAGGCCAACAGACACAAATATCTTCCTCTCCACTTAAATCATCTCATTTCCACTCCTCTTCCTTCTTGTCTCTAATAAAGAAATGCTGTTTGGCCCCCTGACCTTCCAAGCAAAGTAGTCTTTCTCTTACATACAAGAGCACATCTTTCAACTGCCCAGGACCTCTTCCTACCAATTCCCTTCTTCTGTGTATAGTTTCTGCTGCCGCCACTCTGCAGGTTCCTCAGTCCATAAACTTGCTCAAGTTTCCTTTACCTACCTGCTCCTTGAACCACAGTCCTTTATTCACCTTATGAGAAAACAGGCAGACATCTGCATGTGTTGCTGCCACTTTCTGGAAGTGACCAGAGTGTTCATTAGGAACAGAGCTGTCAACTTTCTTACTACTGGAGAGTGTTGTTCACCTGCCAGGGAGTGCTGAGTTCTTAGGGCTCCTGAGAATAGCCAGTACTTTCAGAAGAGAGAAACAGGGAGATGTTTCTCTGGACGATTTGCCTCCTGGCTAGCATCCTGGGATTTTTCTTGGTTTTCTCTGGAGAAAAGGTAGTATATCTGCATTTGGTTGTAGAGTAATGATTATAAAGAACTTAGACTTAAGGACCTAGCAGTTTGTCTTTCCAGGGAGCTGGTTAGGCAGACTTGGCTTCATTATTACTAGTGTTAATTTAAAGAATTCGGAAGTTTTCTTTCTATATATTTTTTGTGATATAAGTTTTAAGTGCCCAGCTTTATAATTTGACATCTGTATGTACTACAAAGTGATGACCACCATAAGTCTCATTATAATCACTCATTTTACTCATCCCTGAGCCCCCTTCCCCTCTGGAACCACTAGTCTGTTCTCTGTATCTATGATTTTGGCTTTGCTTTGTTTGTCCTTTTGTTTTGTGTTTTAGATTTCACATATGAATGAAATCATACAGTGTTTGTCTTTCTCAGTCTGACTTATGTTACTTAGCATAATACCCTTGAGTACATCCATGCTGTCGTCAATGGCAAGATTTCATTATTTTTTATGGCTAAGTAATATTCCATTGTGTGTATATGTGTGTGTGTGGCCACTTCTTTATCCATTTATCTGTCAATGGACATTTCAGTTGTTTCCATATCTTGGCTATTGTAAATAATGCTGCAGTGAACACAGGGGTGGATATATCTTTTCAAATTAGTGTTTTTATATATTTTAGATAAATACCCAGAAGTGAATATCCAGCTCCTGTGGTAGTTCTGTCTTAATTTTTTGAGGAATCTCCATACCGTTTTCCACAGTGGCTGCACCAATTTACATTACCGCTAACAGTGGATGACTGTCCCTTTTCCCCATGCTCTCACCAACACTTGTTATTTCTTATATTTTTGATACTAGCCATTATAACAGGTGTTAGGAGATACTGTTGTTCTCATTTGCATTTCTCTAATAATTAATGATGCTGAGCAGTTTTTCATGTGCCTGCTGGCCACCTGTATGTTTTCTGTGGAGAAATGTCTGTTCACATGCTCTGCACATTTCTTAACCAGTAGTTAATTTTTTTGTTGTTGAGTTGTATGAGTTCTTTAGATATTTAGATATTAACCCCTTTACAGATGTCTGACTTAAAAATGTCTTCTCCCATTCAACAGGGTGCTCATTCATTCTGATGATGGTTTCATCTGCTGAGGAGAATCTCATTGGTTTGATATAGTCATATTTGTTTATTTTTGGTTTCCATTGCTGTTGGAATCAGATCCACAAAAATGTCCCTAAGAGTGGTGTCAAGGGAGCTTGCTGCCTATGTGTTTTCCCCCTAGGAATTTTATGATTTTAGGTCTTCATTCAAGTTTTTAATCCATTTGAGTTAATTTTTGTGCATAGTGGAAGATAGTGGTCTAGTGACATTCTTTTGCCTGTGGCTTTCCAGGGTTCTCATTACCATTTATGGAAGAGACTGTCCTTTCTCCATTGTTATTGTCTCCTTTGTCGTAGATGAATTGCCCATATATGTGTAGATTTATTTCTAGCTCTCAATTCTGTTCCATCGATCTGTGTGTCTGTTTTGTACCAATATTGTGGTTACTATAGCTTTGTAGTAGATCTTGGAATCAGGGAGCATGATACCTCTAGCTTTATTCTTTTTCAATATTGCTTTGGCTATTTAGGGTCTTTTATAGTGCCACACACATTTTAGAATTATTTGTTCTAGTTCTGTGAAGGATGCCATGAATTTTGATGGGGATTGCACTGAGCCTATAGATTGCTTTGGTTAGTATGACATTTTAACAATACGGATTATTACAATCCCTATATATGGAACATATTTCCATTTGTGTCTTCTCCAGTTCCTTTCATGTTGTCTATATTTTTAAATTAAAGATGTGTAGAATGATTTTCTGCACAGAGTTATTTCAGGAGGATTTGTACTAACTGAATAATACTTGTGTATCACTTGGAAGTGTGTGGAAATGTCTCAAATATCAGGTCTCTTTCACTTGCTACAGAGACGAGGAGGAGTCAACTTGAACTGAAGCCCACAGCCCAGATGATAGGCATTAGGGACCCAAAGTAGAGACAACACAACACAGCTCAGTGATCCAGTCCTACGGAGCATTTCAAACCTACTATGCCACTGCCTACTGTAGGCCCTTGGGCAAGTTAGCCTTCTTGTGCCTCAGTCTCCTTGCCTGTAAAGTAGGGATAGAGGTTTCTAATCTAACTAGGTTATTAGTCTTAGTTAGTGGCTGCCCAAAGTCTCAATACCTTTGAGCTATTATTGTTATTATTATTATTATTAACAAGTTGATGCCTCATGTTCTTGTCGACTATTATTATTGTGTTCCATTTTTGATATTGATGGATCTGAGCCATGGACTCTATTTACTTTTCTGAGAGTGTTGACAGAAACAGAGTTAGGATGACCCAAGGAGACTTTTAGGAAGCCTCCACTATCCAGAGGTCACCTTTAGTGCATGCCTGAGGACTAACGTAGAGATGTTATCAACTGAATGACTTCCTGATCAAACCACTGAGGATTAAGGAAGTGAAATTTTTAGGCTTGAAGGCAGAGAAACTCTCAGCACAATACTAATGGATATTTTTTATAGTGTTTTAATCTTCGCTTAAAGAAACCAACTCTTAATATTCTTTTTGAATCTTTAGAGATTATCAAACACATGCCAAACATACATGAAAGGAGATTCTTTATAGTGGATACAAAATCCTTCATGGTCCCAAGTCTTGTTAAATTTGTTGGAGAGGCTAGAGTTAACCAGCTTGACAAATATCTACTACAACAGGAAACTGAGGTTCAGAGGAATTTAGGATTTTGCTAAAGATCTTATAGCTTGGAAGTGATGGCCCATGATTCAAACACAGTCTTTATCTGACTTTTTCTACCAAATCCCAGTGCTAGCTTATAGAGGGGCTATGGACATCATGATGACATCAGGTATCTGAGTGTGTACTGATGGGGTATGGTTGTATGCATGTGCACTGCACAGTGCTTGGAGCGCACCAGTCACCTTTAGACCGGGCATCTTAGTGTGGGCTGCTGTAACAAAATGTCATAGACTGGGCGGCTTACCCCACAGGCATTTATTTCCTCATTGTTCTGAAGGCTGGAAAACTGAAGATCAAGGTGCAATCACATTTGGACCTTGTTAAGGGCTTTCTTCCTGGCTTGTAGACTGCCTGCTACATCCAAAGCTACAGCTTTTCCTCTGTATATGCCAGCGGGGAGAGAGGGGGAGAGAGGGAGAGAGAGAGAGATCTTGAATGTCTCTTCCTCTTCTTACAAGGACAACAATCCTATCAGATTAGGACTTCACCCTTATGACCTTATATAACCTTAATTGCCTCCCTATAGGACCTATTCCAATACAGTCACCCTTAAGGTTACATTTTAAAATGTGAATTTTTTTGTGGGAGGACATGATTCAGTCAATTATACTAGGTCATTTGTGTGTCTTTTTATATGATAGCTACTTTCCATAGTGAAAAAAGCACCGGGCAAATGTAGGCAATCATTATCAAGCTAGTAATAACTATCAAGGCTGCTTTAGGCACTCACCACTCAAAGAGAACATAGAAACATGTGGAGCACCAGGAGGAAGCCAGTCTAGGATTTTAAGATCTGATGAAAACGACCAACTCACATAGACACCATTAACCAAGCTAATTATGAAGTCACTCTGAGTTTTGTCTGCCTTCCTTTGAGAAGTTAAAAACATTTACAGTTTCCAAGAGTTCTGCTTAGAGCAAGTTTCATGGAAACTCTGGCTGATGCCAACTTTCAGAGGCAAGAGAACGTTCCTGCTATTTTATTACAGATTAAACTTGCCTGTAGGGGGCACCTGGGTGGTTCAGTCGGTTAAGTGTCAGACTCTGATTTCCACCTCGATCATGATCTCATGGGTCATGAGTTCGAGACCCATATTGGGGTCTGAGCTGATACTGTGGAGCCTACTTGGGATTCTCTCTGTCTCTCTCTCTCTCTGTTCCTCCCCCACTTGTGTGCTCTCTCTGAAAATAAATAAACTTAAAAAAAGCTTGCCTGTGTGTTCAGTCCTTTCAATGAGCTAATTCCACTACCAGTTATTCCCTCACACTCAGTAGTATTTGTTGGTTTTCTCATTCTACGTACCATGCATGGTGGTTATAAAACCATTGGCTTGGGCTTCAGGGTCCCTGCTAATGTTCTTTGCAAACTGCAAGTGTGAATGTTGGGTCACTCAGAGGAAGACACTGATGATGAGTGCTTTTCCCTCATTAACATGAGTTGTGAAGCCAATTCCTGCAAATATGGGAACTGTGCCTTTAAAGATTACTAACATACTATGGAAGAAATAAAGGCTCAAGGTTCTAGGATTAGTGGCATAGCCAGGGAATTGCTCTTCCCTGGGGATAAAATCATGTTTTTCTGTGACAAAAGGGCCCAGTGACTGCTCTACAAGTAGCTTAAGGATAGCTTCGTCATTGCTCATAATGTGAATAATAAGAAAATCAGGGCATTTATGCTTTCCAAAATGAAAACCTGGGGAAAGATGGGGCCGGAACAAAACTACTTATGTATAACATCTTGGTGGAAATGCTGCCGTGCTTTCTTTTACAATTTTACAATTTTAGGGTTTGCCTTGTGAACATACCTGACTCAAGTGCTTGTGGCCATCACAAAGTGCTTTTAACTGGACTTTTCTAATGAGAATGGTACCATACCCCAAGCAAACGCATAAGAAACCTTAGTGACTTTTGAGTGTTTAAACTGGGTACACCGCACATAAAAATGTTTAATTTCCTGTGGACGATAGACTTTTTATGGTGACTGGCAGATACTTTGGTTCTTCACTGAGTGTTTTATTAACACACAGTTACATATCTATTTAAGACTGACCTGGGGTTCAGAAAACTGGTGGCTGCTCAGGGCGCTGTGAATCTGTAGTTCAAGACCAGATGTTGATGAACCAAGGGGCAAGTTGTAGTATATGGTTTCTGATGGCATGGTTTTCACAATATGCCTGTAAATAGAGAAATGGCACTCCCACTTTACGTACACATCCAGTGCAGGGTGGTCTGCTGGCCAAGTTCATTAAGGTCAGGCTTCCTCACAGAAAGCTGGGAAAAGCTCTTTCTTCAATCCTCTCTGTAGAGGTTCAGAGGGAGCAAGAAAGGAAAATGTGAAAAGAAATGAGTTTGTAGAGGCCCTTGTAAGAGAATATGGCTGAAAATGTTGCTGTTTTGAAAAGAACCGACATTTTAAAGCTGGTGGTTAAGGGTATGTGAACTGATTTATAGTTTCTGTAGATCTAGAAGTGATTTTGAAGGTGAGGAAGGGAAAAGGCCAAAACTCTTCTTTGTGGATTGCTTAAAAGGTATCTGAATTGTAGAGCCTGTAAAGTCATATTGTGTTTTTGACTTTATTATCCCTTGGTGTTGGTTTCAGAAAACAAGTTTTGAAACTGGCTGCTGCCGCCAGATTCTTTGTGCCTTCAAGCCTTCAGTTTTGATGGGAGTGTTTATTTTCAGTAAGAAGCTAAAAAAAAGGCTTAGCTTTTCTTCCCTTTTGGGCTTTGCAGGTGCATTTCCAGTTGCTCAAGGATTCCAGATGTGCACATTGCTAATAAATACAGTGCAGACTGCAGAAAAGTGCAAGTGGGCAGTTTTTGTAAGAGACCTCCTTTTATCCCAGGTAGGAGAGGGCAGAGCGGAGGAGGAGTGAGCTCCAGCGAGGAGGTCTCTGATTAGCTAGGGGCTGGCTTTACATTGGGGTGTAGAAGGTTCCACGTCTTGAACCTCTTCCAGACAGCCAAACCCTCTCAATTAAGTTGCAGGGAGGAGGAATGAGCCAGTGGACCAATATTCAGTTCGAATGTGACGAATGCTAATTTGAGCTTTGTAACATTCAGCCTTAAGAAAAATAGCACGATTGTGGCCAAAGAAGAAACATTGCCTTGTAGACATTGTTGGTCCATCACGAAGCTAGTTTGGTGGCTTTCCTATGTGCTTTCATGGTATCCCTGCTCACCCCGCCATGGTGTCAACGGCTCTGTGGACCCAGCCCCCTACCCCTTCTGCTGCCTGCTCTGAAAAGCCAGCTCTGCTCTGCGAGTCACCGCTGTACCCAGCCCGGTTTCTGATTTGCGGCGGGTCTTTGATGAACATTGGAGTTTGGGAAGAGAGGATGATTCAAGCTTTGCCACTCATTTGCTGTGCAACCTGGGTATGTTGCCTAATCTCTCTAAGCCACTGTCATTCAGGGACTGTTGTGAGGATTGAGTGAGACAGGGTGTGTCAGAAGCCTGGCTTTAGATCCTGCATCTAGTGGGTTAGACCAGACCAGTGTTCTTAAACTCTGGTTTGCCATGTTATCCCCATGCTTGGAAGAGTCTAGGGACACTACTGTGGCACTCAAGGCTCACACAGTAGTTTGTATCCTGGTTCCGAGGACAAAGCTCTGTCCTTTTCAGACTGGCCCCTTCCCAGTTCCAGCCCCTACTCGACTTCGAGCCGTAGCTTATGTTTTTCATTCTAATTGTGGGGGCCATCTTTTCCCTGGGAGGCAAATACTAATTCCCTAGCATCACCTGTCTTGCATCAGTACAGTCTTCCCACCACTTCTCTGATGCCTCATTCCTTCTGCAACGGCTGGCAGGACTCTGATGGTCTTAAAAAAATTATTGTGGTAAAAAAAGAGCATAGCATGAAATTTACTATTTTAAGTGTGGTTCAGCAGGATCGAGAGCATTCACGTTGTTGTGCAACTAATCTCCATAATTTTTTTTCATCTTGTAAATCTGAAACTCTATACACATTAAACAACAGATCCCCAAGGGCATGTGGGTGGCTCAATTGGTTAAGCTTCTGATTTCAGCTCAGGTCATGATCTCACAGTTCATGGGTTTGAGCCCCACATTGGGCTCTGTGCCAACAGCTCAGAGCCTGGAACCTGCTTTGGATTCTGTGTCACTCTCTCTCTTCCCCTCTTCTGCTCATGGGTGCGTGCGAGCACTCTCTCTCTCTCAAAAATAAACAAACATTAAAAATATTTTGTTTTAAATATAAACAACAAATCCCCATTTCTCCCTCCCTCAGCCCACCATCCCTCATTCTTTTTGTGACTTTGACTCTACGTACTGCATATAAGTGGAGTCATATGGTATTTATTATTTAGTGTCTGTCTTATTTCAATTAGCATAATGTCATCCAGGTTCATTCATGTCGTAGCATGTATCAGAATTTCCTTCTTTTTAGAGGCTAAATCGTATTTCATTCTATGTACATACCACAGTTTGTTTCTCCATTGATTTGCCGATATTGGGACACCTGATCTGCTTCCCCCTCTTGGCTGTTGTGGCAAGTGTCTCTATGAACGTGGATGTGCAAATATCTCTTTGAGATCCTTTTGGCTGTACTTGTATATTCCAGAAGTGGAATTGCTGGGTCACATGGTAATTCCACGTTTAATTTGTTTGAGAAGCCTCCATACTGTTTTCTTTAAAAAATTTTTTTTGTGTTCTTTATTTATTTTTGAGAGACAGAAAGAGACAGCTCAAGCAGGGGAGGGTCAGAGAGAGAGGGAGATACAGAATGAGAAGCAGTCTCCAGGCTCTGAGCTAGCTGTCAGCACAGAGCCCGATGCGGGGCTCGAACCCATGAACCGTGAGATCATGACCTGAGCTGAAGCCAGATGCTTCACCGACTGAGCCATCCAGGCACCCCTCCATACTGTTTTCCAGAGTGGCTCGGTGATTTTGCATTCCCACCATGAGAGCACACAGCTGCCAGTTTCTCCACATCCTCACCAACACTTGTTATTTTCAGGGTTTTTTGACAGTAGTCATCCTAATGGGTATGAGGTGAGCTCGGCCACTCTTTTTGAGGCTTAATCTTATTCTGTATGACATATCTACTGAGCAGTTTAAATCGTTCATCTCACCAATTAGAGTCCCAGCTTCTATAGGACAGACTTTTCTGTTCTTTGCTGTCCTTCCTTCCCCTTCTGTCCTTCTTGCTGATCTTCCATATAGCTGAGTACTTTACACACAACCTTAGATTGATAGGGTGCCTTATAAATTCACAGTTTCCATGACCATAAGCTTATTTGACCTTCACAGGCTATCCATGTGGTGGCTGTTTCCATTTTACAGATTAGAATACTGACTATTACTATTCCATAGATAAAATGTCTTGTCCACAGATGGCTGATCAAAGGGGCAGAGCCAGGGCTCTGGTGGCAAGTCCAGTGCTCATGAAGGAATAAACCTACATCCCAGGTGTCTATGTAGGTGCCTGGAGGGCTGGCCCATCCTAAATAGTACCTGTGAAGTCCCTTTTGCCACATAGGGTAACATGCTCACAAGTTTTGAGGATTAGGACATGACATCTTTGGGAGCCCAATATTCTGTCTATTATGGGGCAGATTTTGGCTAAGAATTAAGAAAGTATGTTCTGGAAACTAGAGCCATGGTTGCCTTGTAAGTACATGGGTTTCTCCAGTGTGGCACGCAGTGGGGCACCAGGTATGCTGTAGAAAGGATTCACACGTCAGAACAAGCTTTGTACAAACCCCCTGCAGTGCTTGGATTATGAGTCTACAAATGTTTGTTCTTCTGAAGGATTGGGTTTTTGCGTTTTTACCATAGCCCTCATGCCATTTCCCTAAACATTTGGATATATGCTCTATGTGTCTCAATCTTCCTAGTAGGTTAGAAGCTCTTTAGAGACTAGGTACTCATGTCTTACTGCTTTTTACCTAGTGAGGTCAGTCATATAGTGGAGACTTTACATGTTTGAAATAAATGTAACTGTTTTATTAATGGAGTCAAACAGGCTGAGGCCATTGCCCCAGCAGATTAGTTGAGGCACTATAAAATGTAGATGCTGGCTATCAACATGGACCACTGTGACAATCAATACATTTCATATCCAGAGTCTGAAATTACACAAGGCTTTAGAAGCTCCAAAACCTGCTTTTAGATTGCTCAGTCATTGTGTTCTAATGCTGGCAATGTGCTCAAAACCCCACATAGGATATGACATCATTTCTGGAAGCATCTGGGACTTGTCAAATAAAGGCTGCCGGGAGGATGTGCTCTGTCATTGAATGGAAAGCACCATACATGAAATCATCACGAATACTGATGATGTGATTTTCTACTGAAAGCCCATGAACCATTCAACATTCCATTGCCTCTACGCTGTGAATTTTTGGCCCCCACGTCTGCAACAAAATCAGTAGAGGTTTAGTTGGAGGCCATGATTATTGGATCCACAGTTGGGCTTCAGATCCTTCAGAAAGGAAAAGAAGCAACCACCTGTTCCATTTTTCCATCCCCTGGCTTAAGAGTCCCGTGGAAAGCCTATGCCTATTAATTTGTTTTCTTTGACTGTGAATATATTTGAAAAAGGATTAAAAAGAAATACTGTACTAAAAGAGTAAAATAAAGAGACTGTGCAGAACTTGCCAGAGATTGAAGTTTACCCTGGGCCTCAGGGGCCAGTACAGCCCAGCAGTGGAATTTTATTATATGTATACTTTCCCCAGACGATACCTTCTTTGATTCATTACAGTAAACGTGAAATTGACTTCAGATTTTAGGCTCACAAACATTTTTTAAAGGGATTTTAATCTTATTTGGGTGATGAATGCCTTTGCAGACTGGCTAATAGGCACACGTCAGCACACATTTCGGTGGTTCCTTCAGTTTTGAATTTCCCTTTGCATGTTGTCTTTGATCCTTCCACTTTGTACTGAGAGTTGGATTACTTCTACAAAGCAAGCAGACAATTTCCCTTGATGTGGATCTAGGGGGACTAGTCCAGAGGCATTTGCCCCTCCTCTACTTTCCCATTCCCAAGCAATATGCTCTAGGAGTATGGGTTGCTCCTAAACTAGGGGACAGATTATCTAAGTAGCCCCTTGATACCTTCTGAGCAGAAATGAGCAGCACACAAAGGCAGAGAAGCAAGAGGAATTACAAACCAGAAGCAAGGTAGCCTGCGAGTAGTTGAGTAAGGGAACTGTGGCGTGTTGTGTTTATCTTTACCCCCGCACCTCACACTGGGGCCCTGCTGCCACTGTTGGCTGAACTGAATAGATAAATGTTTGTTTGGTTTCCCAGAAGCTGTTCTCGAATAAACACTTTGCCAGAGAAACCCAGGTCCTTCTATTTGCACATCCAAGGTTCCTAGGGACTCTTAAGCCAGGGGATGGAAAAATGGAACAGGTGGTTGCTTCTTTTCCTTTCTGAAGGATCTGAAGCCCAACTGTGGATCCAATAATCATGGCCTCCAACTAAACCTCTACTGATTTTGTTGCAGACGTGGGAGCCAAAAATTCACAGCGTAGAGGCAATGGAATGTTGAATGGTTCATGGGCTTTCAGTAGAAAATCACATCACAGCGTTTTTGTTAGGGAGAAGAATAGCTTCTCTTTCTATACTGAATTAGGAAGAAAACTCTAGTTCCAAACTTTAGTTTTAGCTTTTAGTTCTTTCTTTAATTTTCTTCTGGATTATCTGTGTGTTTTTTTCTTTTCCTAAATCACTGAGTTGAATTCCTAGCTCATGGTTTTTCAGTGATTATTTTTTACTTATCTATAGCATTAAGTGTATGTATTTCTCAATGAACTGGATCCCACAGATTTATGATCTACTATTTTCATAATTATTCACTATAAAGCATTTTAAAATTTCAATTATTTTTTCACTGGCCCAGGAATTATTTAGAAGTCGATTTTTAAGTCATATATGTACCTGGAAGATTATGTAACTGATTTCTCATTTATTTGTGTTGTGATTTGTATGATATAAAGTTCTAGATATTTATTGAGAATTTGCTTTTGGCCTATTATAATATAATCAGCTTTTATAAATCTTCCATATGTCTTTGAGAATAATGTGTATCTGTTTATCTTTATCTTGTGATTAGTGTTTCAATCTTTTCCCTCAAGGCTGATTGTTTTATTGTTTGATTTATTAGTTTCTGAGGAAGCTGGGTAAAAGTCAGCTTTTATGTTTGTGAGTTGAATGTTAATTGATATTATCATATTGGGCACACACAAGCACAAAGCTGTTATAACTTCTTGGGGAAGAGTTTCCTTTATTAGTTGTAGTTTATTTTATCCCCAGTAATGATTCTTCTGGCTTTGTGTTTGCTTTGTATATATGTTAGCATCCATTTACTTTAAGTCTTTAGGTGTTTTTAGTTTTAAATGTGTTTCTTATCAAGAACATATCAATAGATTTTTTTTAAATCCAATTTGGTAGACACTATATTTCAAAAGGTGGCTTATTTGATGCTTTCTATTCACCTCGATTTATGTTTCTATATTTCTTCATTTTTATCTTCTAACGATAGGATGAATTAAGTTTTCATATACTTATTCTGTCTGCTGATTTTGAACTTTTATGTATTATGTCTGTACTTTAATGATAGCACTGATGTTTCCCACATGTGTACTTGACAAGTCTGAAATGTATCAATTTGGCCACCTTTCTCTGAATACATACAAAGCCTCAGACTGCCACTCCATTCTACATGCTATTCCTATTCAGCGTCTTAGAAGCATCTTGCTTTTGTCAGTCCCAAGTTCATTGTTAGCTAATTGTCTAATCAGTTCTTTAGATTTGCATCATGTTTTTAAGCTCCTTTGTTCATTGTTGCTTCTAATATCCCATTCTTTCCTCTTGAATTAAATTTCCCCTTTCTGAATTAGATCTCTAGAAAAATATGACATTGGGGTAACTCTTGTCCTATTAAATGGAGGCATATTTATTTTGTGCTGATGTTTAAATAATAGTTTATTTGGCTAAAAAAATACTCTATGTTGACAATAATTTGAAAAATTATCCCATTCTTTTCTGTCTTCAGTGGTTGTAGCTCAGTAGTTGGCTGTCTGTCTTGTCATCTTCTGAGAGCCATCAGTCTTTTTCTCTCGGGTTGCTTTTTAGGAGTAGTTTTGCTTTAGTAAGTTTAGATTTGGGTCTCATTTAACTTATTCTGTTCCAGGATGGTTTTACTTCTTGAATCTATGTACATGAGCTGGGATTCATGTTTTGGATCAGTTTTGAATAATTCTTACCCATCATTCTCCTTGAATATTGCTTTTCCACCTCTTCCCAAGCCTCTCTCTCGTCTCTCCTGGAAGTATGTCTGGTGGGCTTCATCATTCTGTCATCCATGTCGCTGAACTTCCCATTCATGTTTCCCATGCCTTTTTTTAAATCTTGCATTCTGAGTAATTTTCTCATATTCATCATCCAGTTAACCATTCCTCACTTCAAAGGTATTTATTCAGGTGTATAAATTGTCTACTGAGCTTTTAATTTGTCACGATAGTTGTCATTCAGAAATGGCATTTGGTTCTTTTTCAAGACTGTTTTTACTTAAAATAGTTTTGATTCCCTCTTTTCTATTTTTAATCATCTTAAACATATTTTACAGTGTCTAGCTGAAATACTTGAAGCTTAATCTTTCCCTACATTGGTATCTGCTGTCCCATGGTGCACTATATTCTGAATTTCATATTCTGCATTTGTCTTTCACAGAGCTTTATGAGAATACTGTGGGGCATGGTTGTGGGACATGTCCCCATGGAAAAGGTTCTTGTTTGCCTTTACCATGTGTCCATGGATATTTCAGCCCGGTTCCAATTTTTAAGTTGATTTTTTAGCATGAGTGTTCCCAGAACATGTATACTGTATAGAGGGCAGCTACAAACTTAAGCTTCTGTGTTGCAAAGGTCAGTAGTTATGCATTCTTGGGGCAACTTCATCCTCTACCCCAAACCCAGCTCGAGACCGACTTTCTTTTTTTGATCAGTATTGGTACACAGCTAAAATAATCTACTCTTCCTTTATCTTTGGCCCTTAGGAATTTCTGTTGCTTTCTTGCAATATCAGAAACGATATTTGTTCTATTTTATTTAGAATTCAGTAGTAAAAGGTTTTGGGGAAAAAAAGAGTGCCATGTTACCATGTGGAGAGTCATTTACATGTATTTAAAATAAATTATACATCCAACATTATCTCTGATATGGAATAATTTTTTTGCTTATTTATTGGAATGATTTTAGTATAACATTTCTATATAATGGATTTTAGAATGTGAAACATTTAAGGATTAAAATCTATTTAGTTACTTCATTCTTTTTAACTACCTGGGAACTATTCTTTCTAAATTTGCATTGGAAATTTCTTGAGATGATGTTATTAAATACCAAATCCTGTATTGGAATTTTGAAGACAGTGAATGTGGAATAACAGCAACAAAGGCTACTTGCGTATTCTTCAAAGCTCTGTTGGGAATAAATAGCAGAAACTCAACTCCAAATGGCTTAAGTAAAAAGGCATATTTATTACTCAGATACGCAAGAAGTCCTGGAGTTCATCGTTCAAGTATAGTGGGAGCAATACGCTCAGAGAATGTAATTAGAATCAATCTCCTTTAATCCCTTGGTTCTACTTTCTTCTGTGAGGGCTTCATTCTCATTTGGATTCTCCCCGCAGGGTAACAAGATGCTTTCCAAAAGCCCCAGTTAAAGAGAGCTTCTCTTTTCCAATCTAACAGACATTCTGAAACTGTGGCTAATTAGTCTTTGTTAGACCTATCCATTCCTGACCATTCCAAGTGGCTGAGGGGTGGTGGACTCCGATTCGCCTGGTCCCTGGACTTGTAGATTTGGGGTCAGCTTTGGTCAAACCACACAGGCTGAAAATGGAGGAGAGAGGTTCTCTGAGAGAAAAATTGGGGTCCCGTGATGAGAAGAGATGGGAACGGAAGCTAGGTACACAAAACATAGCAAATGTCCCTATAACCTATCTAATTGTTTGTGTTTGCTGTTTATTTCAGGACAGTGTTGAGTTTAGAAACATCTGCAGTCATTTGGCTCTACAAATTCAAGGACAACAGTTTGACAGAGATTTGAATGCTGCCCACCAGTGTTTGAAGACAATAGTCAAGAAGCTGATTCAGTCACTTGCTAATCTTCCTTCAGATGCCCACATGGTAGCTTGTGCTTCTTTGAGACAGATCTTACAGAATCTACCAGACATATGAATGTTCAAGACACCAGAACTAAAATCACAGCCAGAACTGCTAAGAGGACTGGGTACCTGACATGCCTAATTGTATTAGCAGACAGTGGATACTTTTATTCCCAGTAAGGGGAGATGTGATGACATATAGAGCAGTCTGACCAGTGGCATCCATACCCTTCAAAATCATAGCATGTTGGTTACCATTTTTTAAAGCAGTAGCTCATATTTTTAAGTATGCTGATATATTTGCTTACTTTTTGATTGAAATATATTCCACTTTGTGGAACTGATTGGATTATATATGTATATATTTACCAATTCATATTAAGGATTAGTTTTGATCAAATGATACATTAATCTATACTTATATTAATGTAAGCCTATGAGGTTTAATAGGGTTATTTAATATGGTTATATGATTAAAGCTTCATGGTGCTTAGAATTATCTTGAATAAATAGGATATTTGATAATTGGTATGTTCTACTTACTGAGCACTTCATTTTATGTTATGAAAATGATATTTAGATGTTGTAGGACCACATGTGTCAATAATTATGAGTTCCAATCCTGGCATCAATAACTTACTGTTGGACAGGAAAAGAGTTGCTTCTAAACCTTGTGCTTTTATATACTGATTTGTAAATTTGCAATGATAATGAGCTATGAAGTACCAAGGATATATGATCTGTAAATACAAAGTACAGTATTATTAAAGTCTCATGTGGAAACACGTAGCTCTTCTTACTGTTTCTAAATATTCCAACTGAAGTAGAAAATTCTTGTGACTAAAAGGAGGGAGTGGATATACTGGCAGGTTTCCCTAAATACTTAGAGTTGGGAAAAGAGAGGCTAACTTTTTTTTGCAACAATGATCTGAACATGCTAGGAAAAACAAAAATTTCCTGTTGTTTAATGATCACTGTATTGAGAACCAAAGTAAATGGAAATGTTGCCTTTCCCTTAAAATGTTAATAGAAATGCCATCAGATTTAGAAGAAAAAAAAGAGTACAATGTATATGTGGACCTTATTTTCTGAAGGAATTAAAAACTAGGTCTGTATGGTGAGAGTTGATCTGCTATTAAAAAGTAAAATGTTAGTAGTAATCCAAGCCTTTTTAATCCCTCATATTCTAATCCTAGTTGGTTCCAAAAATTTATTCCAGGATATAATGATGAAAGGTATATATATTGCTTCTCTTTAGATGTAACTGAGCATTCCATAGAAGAGAACTACATTTATGAGACTGAATTCTAAAGGCTAAATGAAAGATGAAAGGTGTGTGTTTGTGCATGGGTGGGTGTGGGTGTGAGTGTCTATATGAGGGTGAGGTGGTCCAGAAAAGAAGGGCATTTATTTCTTGGAAAAAATTTTTGGCACTTGGTTCTCTAATTCCTAGGAAACGTTGTAGTCTGGGACTATCACCATATTATAGTGAAGTCTTTCTTTCCTCAGTGAAAATTATCCCGGGACTCTTTCTCTAAAGACCTATCATTATTTATCAGCTACTTTGCCCATTGTAATCAATAGCTATCTTAAAAAATATTAATAGTGACATTAAAAATTTTAAACTCTTATCCCCAAGAAATATTGAATATCTTTGCTTCTATCAGTTCATGTAGTTTTCCTCATTTTGCACTGTGTTTCGCTAGACCAATAAAAACTCTATTTCATCCTTCAAGTCCTGATTTACCCATCATCTCTTCCTTGAACTCTCCTGGATCATCCTGGTAGGCCATGGTCTCTTCTTCTTCTGAACTTACCTAAAACACATGTCGTGCTACTGCACTGGCATTACTACCTGTCATATTACAGCAAAGCTATTGGTACATCTACAATCAAGATCGGCTTGCTGAGGGCAGGGATTATTTTAGACATATTTGTATATTGCATAGCAACTACAATTCTAAAATTTCTGTGACCCTACTAGAATTTCCATTGGCTCTACCACCTTTTGACACTGACCCCCCCCCGCCCCCCACTTACTTCTGTGGCTTATGTTCTTTGCTTAAATTTGTTTAATCATTTGGTTGTACATGCCACCAATTCCCTTCTCTTTTTCTTTGGGTGAATTCTGCTCACAAAACTCCATTCCTGGTCAAAACCAACTCTCTGCCTACTCGCCATCTCTAGATGAATTCTGAATGTGGCTGAAGAACAACACACAGCCATGCAAATCTCACTTCAGTTCATGGCTACCAACCTCAAAAGACCCTGTGTTATCCCTTAGTACTACTTCAGTCCCTAGACCTGTGATATCCAACATGGTAGCCACTGGCTACTTGTGGCTGTTAGACACGTGAATATGGCCAGTCTGAACTGAGATATGCTGAAACCATAAAATGTACACGGTTTGGTTTTTAAAAACTTCTCAATTTTTTATATTGATACATGCTAAAATGATATTTTTGAATGTACTTGGTTAAATAAAATATATTATTAAAATTAATTTTACCAGTTTTATTTTACCTTTTTTTTATAGGATTTTTTAAATGTTTTGTTTATTTTTGAGAGAGAGAGAGAGAGAGAGAGAGAGAGAGAGAGAGCGAGACAGCATGAGCAGAGGAGGGTCAGAGAGAGAGGGAGATACAGAATCCGAAGCAGGCTCCAGGCTCTGAGCTAGCTGTCAGCACAGAGCCTGACGTGGGGCTCGAACCCACAAACCGTGAGATCATGACCCACAAACCATGAGATCATGACCTGAGCCAAAGCCGGTCGCTCAACTGACTGAGCCACTCAGGCACCCCTATTTTACCCTTTTGAGGGAGCTTCTAGAAAGTTTGAAATTCTATAGGTGGCTTGCATTGTATCTCTAGAGAATAGTGGTGTCCAAGAAAATTCACTAGACAATTCAAAGCTATTCTTGACAATTTGCTCTCTTAGGAAGGCTATTCCACACCTTTTCACACTTGATCCTTTTCTATTCTCCTCATTCTCAGCTGATGGCCTTGCTTTTCATTGCATAGGGAGAATAAAAGCCCTTAGATGGGTGCCTGGGTGGCTCAGTCAGTTAAGCAGCAGGCTTCAGCTCAGGACTTCCCTCTTGCACTCATTCTTTTTCCTGGATTATCAATTTTTGTTTCTCAATAAGAGCATTTTCGTCAGCATGCTATTATAGTATTTCCTCCAATCTTCAAAGAACAATTCCCCAGGCTATTACTCTACCTCTCTCCTCCCCTTAAGGGCAAAAATCATTGCAATTGTCCAAATTAGTTGTCTACAATTCTTTTGCCCAATTCCCTTTTGAACTCACTCTAAGTAGATTTTTGTGTCCACATGCCACCAAAACTATTCTTATCATTTTTGATAAGACTCCCAATGACTGCCCATGGATAGATTCAATGGAAAATCCTCAACCTTCATCTTACTTGATCTGTCAGCAGCTTTTGACACAGTTGACTACTTCTTCCTTGAATCACTTTCTTATTTTGGTTTCCAGGTCAGCAGACTTTCATGGTTTTACATCACTAACTCACTTTACACACCTGTTTCTTAATTCCTTCATATCACCTTGAATTCTTAGTTTTAGAGTTCTTCAGTCTTAGTCCTTGTTCTTTTCTTTTATTACACTTAACTACAGTGATTTTAAATACCAGCTATTGGCCTATATCTTTTGGTCCTATAGCCAACTCACCAGTATCTCTATTTGAATGTTTAAAAGGAATTTACAATTCCAAAGCAGAATTCTTGATCCCAAATCACCCTTTGGCTGTGTTCCATTTTCTTTTGCCTCTTCAGAATTGGTTCTCTTCCCCCATATAAATGCTCTCTTGCTCTTCTAACTGGCAATTTCTCCCAAAAGTAGATTAGTTTTCTTGGTTTAGATGAAGGCCAGTAGAAAACTGTAAGATATTTATTTCCTATAGAGCACAGGAATGCAAGAAAGATGTGTTTTTCACATCTAAAATTCTCTCCAACAGTCAGCGTCTTTTCCATTGTTCTTCATGCCCCAGTGCCAGATACTTTTGTAGTATGTCTATCTGAGAGGAGTATAAATTCTTTGGATTCATGAGTTTTAAGACACATTTAATTAAGCAGAACTTCAAATAAGAAATGTTCCCTATAATCTGGGTATCCTCATCAGGGATTCCAGTGTTCTGTTTTGTAGCCAACAAATTTACCATAGTCCTGGTGGCACTTAAGTATACAACAGAACCAGAGGTCTGGGCTATTGTAGCCCTGGCATGTGTTACCACAGAGCGTACCTTTGTTTGATGTGACTTGTTTACTGGTATATTCAATAGAAGTGATATTTAAAACTGAACCATAATTTATACATTTCTTTTCTGGTAGACAAGTTTATATCTGAGTTTATAGTCATAAGTCAGGAGACACTTTCATGACTGGCAGAAATCTTTCTAGCACAGAAGTAACATTGATTTTCCCCCTTGCCTTGATGAAGACTTTGATAATCATGGCTTCATTTCTTATTCCTTAAACAAGACTTTGTAAGACTATTAACTGCATTATGATTTTATATCTAAACATTATTTTATGCAAAAATAAATGGATGTTGGTGCTGGTCCTTTCCATTTTTCATATATTCTCTTGCCTCTCTAATAGTCTCAGACTATATGACATTTGTTAGTCATCTATTTCCTGTGTAACTCAGAATTAAACTATAAGTATATACAGCAGGAGTACTATTTACACTCACATTGGATGAATAGTTCTTCCTAGAGGAATATGAATACAACTTTTCTTTCCATTTTCCTGCCTTGAGGCAATCAATGTTGATTAAAAGACAAAAAAAATGACAGAATGAGATAAACGTAGAGGTTTTTTTAATGTTTTTTTTTTAATTTATTTTTGAGAGAGAGAGACAGTGCAAGCAGGTGAGGGTCAGAGAGGGAGATACAGAATCTGAAGCAGGTTCCAGGCTCTGGGCTGTCAGCACAGAGCCTGATGTGGGGCTCGAACCCATGCACTGTGAGATCATGACTTGAGCCAAAGCCAGATGCTTCACTGACTGAGCCACCCAGGTGCCCCAATGTAGAGGTTTTAAAAACCTTAGAATTTCCAAAGTGTTGAGATGGTAAAGGGGTCTCATGCTATGTTAATGAGGTGACTTTTGAATGGCACCAAAGGATGGGGGCTGATTGCCAGTGGAACCAATAATGTGTTTAGAATATTGGAACTTTCAGTCCCACCCCAACCTTCTGGGAGGAGAGAGGGGCTGGAGATTGAATCAATAGCCAGTGGCCAATGATATAACCAATCATGCCTATGTAATGAAGCCTCCATAAAAATCCAAAAGGACAGTCTTCTGAGCAAACGAGGTTGCTTCCAGGTTGGCAAACGAGAAGTCTTCCATGTGCCACTGTGCCAGGTCCCAAATTCCATGAAGGTAGACTTCCTTTGCTTGGGACCTTGCCCAATGTATCTCTTCATTGGTCTATTAATTCATATCTTTTTGTATCCTTTGTAACAAACTGATAATCTAGTGAGTGGTAGTTTCCTGAGTTCTGTGAGCCACACTAGCAAATTTATAGAACTCAAGGAGGGAGTGATGGGAACATCTGATTTATAGTGTGGGTCTGAAGCACAGGTATCAGCTGGGGTGTGTGATTGGTATTGGAAGTGGAGAAGGCATTTTGTGGGACTGAGCCTTTAACCTGTGGGTTAACTTGATATTCCCTCTGGTAGACAGTGTCAGAATTCATTTGAATTGTAGGACACCCTGCTGGTGTCAGAGAATTTCTTGGTGGTGTGGGGAACCACCCCCCTGCAAACACACACACACACACAATGGAATTGGTGCTCAGAATAATCGTACTCAATGAAATTTCCCTCATATTTTTGCTTAATTAAATTTAGATGGTTACCACATTACCTGTATTACTCACAATTCTGAAATTCTGCATTTTTGTAGCCACTTTAATAATATTTTTTGTTCTCAAAACCATATTTTTATATTTTGTATAAAAAAGGTCGGTACTTTTGCTATTTAGTAGTAACAGGAGCTATAAAGTCAATGGGGCTGGAATTACTATTAGGAAGTTGCACTGAATACTGTTTTGCTCCTGTTCTCAGGGCCTGCTTCAGCATTAAGTCAAAAAACATTCACAACTCATATGCAGCCCAAGTGGGCTCATGGGACAGTTTACTTCAAATTTACTCATTAACTTGGGTCTAACTCTATGCAAACTACTGTCTATTCTAGAAGCAAACTGCAGCTGTTCCATTGTTTCCAGGTGTTTTGATGACTCAGTTTGATCAATCTGATCAACAGTTGATCTGGTTAATAAGGAAATAACTGGGAAATAATTGACAACAAATCCCATCAATTCAGTAGGAGTGTGTAAGTATAATTTCTAGGTGTCTCCTCTCATTTTCCTTTACTCATTTCAGTAGGCTAAAAAGATCTTTGAGTGGGGAGATTTCTTTATTAGCAATGGGTACTGATAAAAAAAAAGAAATTCTGAGTGACATCCAGTTCTAAGCAATGATTACATATCTAAAATGTTCCGAAATGGGTTTTTTGAGCACTGACTAATTAATACATCATAATTTCCCAGAGATCCTTTGGCCACAGGTTTTAAAACTGTTCATTACAGGGGTTCCTGGGTGGCTCAGTCGATTAAGAGTCAGACTTCGCTCAGGTCATGATCTCACAGTTCGTGGGTTTGGGCCCTGTGTCGGGCTCTGTGTTGACAGCTAGCTCAGAGCCTGGAGCCTGCTTCAGATTCTGTGTCTCCCTCTCTCTCTGACCCTCCCCTGCTCGAACTGCCTCTCTCTCTCAAAAATAAATAAAAAACACCAAAAAATTAAAAAAAAATAAAACTGTTCATTACAAATAAAGTGAGTTCCTGGGAAAATGAGGGTGGCCCTTAGCAAATAAATATCACTAGGGAAGAAAAGAATTTATCAGATAAATAACTCAGGCACTTTTATAGGCATCCAGATAGTTATACATCTACTTATTTCTTAATCTTTTACTTTGAAATAATTATAAACCATAGATTCATGAGCAGTTGCAAAATATAGTACACGGGTTTTGTGAAGTCTTCACCTAGCATTCCCCAATGATGCCATCTTCTAAGACTGGCACAACAGCAAAAGTAGGAAACTGCCATTGGAACAATAGTGCTAACGATGACAAATCTTACTCAGTTTTCATCAGGTTTTACATATACTCGTGTGTGTGTGTGTGTGTGTGTGTAGTTCTAGACAACTGGATTCCATTATAAATTTCTGTCACCACGACCACAATTGAGATACAGAGCTCACTCCAAAGAACTCTCTTGTGCTACCCTTTTATAGTGGAATCCGCCTACTCCACCCACCATATCTCTGTCCTCTGGCAATCACTAGTCTCTTCTCCATCTCTATAATTATGCCATTCAAGAATCTTATGTAAATGGAATCATACAGTAGGTAGCCTTTTGTTATTGGCTTTTTAAAACTAAACATAATGTCCTTGAGACCCCTCCAAACTGTTGCATGTATCAATAGTTTCTTCCTTTAAAATGCTAAACAGCATTCTATTTATTTCTATGTATTTTTCAGATTGATTTTTGCCACAACATGTTCCAAAACTGGGATTTGGGGGGGCTCACTAAAATAAAAAATGTAAGTGAGAAAATCAGAATCTGGTATAAAAAATTAATATGCTCATGGATTGGAAGAATTAATATTGTTAACATGTTCATACTCCCAAAGCAATCTACCGATTCAATGTAATCCCTATTGAAATACCAATTGTATTTTTACAGAACTAAGACAAATAATCCTAAAATCTGTATGGAACCACAAAAAAAACCCAAATAGCAAAAGCAATCTTGAGAAAGAAACACAAGGCTGAAGGTATTACAATACCAGATTTCAAGCTCTATGACAAAGCTACAGAAAACAAAACAATATGGTACTAGCACAAAAATAAACACATAGATCAACAGAACAGAATTGAAACCCCAGAAATAAACCCACGTGTATATGGCCAATTAATCTATGACAAAGGAGGCAAGAATATACAATGGGGAAAAGACAGAGTTTTCAATAAATGGTGTTGGGAAAACTGGACAGCTACAGTAACTGAACCACTTTCTTATACTCTTCACACGAAAAATAAATTCAAAATGGATTAAAAACCTAAACATGAGACCTGAAACCACAAAACTCCTAAAAGAAAACATAGGCAGTAGACTTTGACATTGGCCTTAGCAACATATTTAGAAGTATGTCTCCTCAGGCAGTGGAAACATAAGCAAAATAAAAACTTTTGGGGCTATCCCAAAATAAAAAGGTTTTGTACTGAACAGGAAACCATCAGAAAAACAGATAGAAAACCTACCGAATGGGAGAGGATATTTGCAAATGATATACCTGTTAAGGGGTTAATATCCAAAATATATATAATGAACATATACGACTCAACACCAAAAAAAAAAAAACAAAAAAAAAAAAAGGGAGAGAGAGAGAGGGAGGGGCCCCTGTGTGGCTTAGTCGATTAAGCATCCAACTTCTAGTTGCAGCTCAGGTCATCTCATGGCTCAGGGCAAGGTCTCATGGTTCATGCGTTGGAGCCCTGTGTCGGGCTCCCCAGAACAAAGCCCACTTGGAATTCTCTCTCTCTCTCTCTCTCTCTCTCTCTCTCTCTCTCTCTCTCTCTCTCTCTCTCTCCCCTTCTTCCCCACCCTCTCATTCTCTCTCAAAATAAATAAATCAACTTTTTTTTTTTTTAAGTGAGAAGAGGACATTTTTTCCCTGAGAAGACATGCACATGGCCAACAGACACAAGAAAAGATACTCAACATCACTCAGCATCAGGGAAATGCAAATCAAAACCACAATGAGGTATCACCTATCAGAATGGCTAGTATCAAAAAGATAAGAAATAACAAGTGTTGGTGAGGACACGGAGAAAAGAGAACCCGCATGCATTGTTGATAGGAATGTAAATTGTTGCAACTACTGTGGAAAACAGTATGGAGGTTCCTCAAAGAATTGAAAATAGAAATACCATATGATCTAGTAATTCCACTACTGGGTATTTACTCAAAGAAAATAATATTAATTCAAAAAGATATATGCATCTCTGTGTTTATTGCAGCATTGTTTATAATAAGATATGGAAGTAGCCCAAGTGTCTAGCCATACATGAGTGGATAAAGAAAATAAAATGTTGTGTGTATATCTATATAGATATAGATATACACACAACAATAGGATGTTACTTCACCATAAAAAAAGAAATCTTGCCATTTGTGACAACATAAATGGACCTAGAGGGTTTTGTACTAAGTGAAATAAGCCGGCCAGAGAAAGATAAATACCATATGATTGCATGTATGTGTAAAATATAAAAAACAAAACAAATGAACATACAAACAAATGAACAGACACTTAGATACAAAGAACAAACTGGTGGTTGCCAGATAGAGGTGGGTTGGGGGGTGAAATACATAAAGGGTATTAAGAGATACAAACTTCCAGTTATAAAAGAAGTCATAGAGATGAACAGTACAGCGTAGGAAATATAGTCAGTAATATTGTAATAATTTTGAATGGTGACAGATGGTGACATTATATCTCAGTATAATGGTGAACACTGAATAATGTACAGAATTGTTAAATTAATATGCTGTGTACCTGAAACTGGCATAACATTGTGTGTCAATTATACTTCAATAAGAAGTTTAAAATTTTTCAAAAAAAATTAAAATGAAATCAGGACTAAGAGAAGCACATGAAATACATGTAAACAGATGCTAGAAAATTTGGCTTTCAGCTTCCTGGCAGTTACTACAAGCAAAAAACACCCTGGTTGAGCATCTCATACTCAAAAGATGTAGGCAAACAAGTCTCCCAAGGGCAGCTTAGCCACTTCCAGTACTCCAGCTGGAGGGAAGATTCTTTCCCAGGGGGTCCATCAGGAGACTGTGGCCAACAAACACTTCATTCAGAAACCAGTTAAGACTCTATCAAAGGATGCGTGTTAATAGCACAAGGAATTTTCTTGCACAATTCAAGATTCTGATCACCCAACTTTCTCACTCTGGTATCTTAGGGCAATAAGGATGTAGAAATTCTGGTCTTTGTTCAAAAAAAGTCATTCCTGTGATTGGATGTGAACAGAAAGCCAGACAGATATGAAATAAAAAGCTATTATGCTTTCCTATGAAGTCCAGTGAGTTTTTCCCTTACCTGGAGGTGCAGAATAGAGTCCCAAATAATGGTCTGTGGGCCCGACTGGGCTGTGAATGTCTTTTATGGGACCCAGAGAGAGTGATTTTGCCAGCCACATTCAGACACTGGGAAAGTTCACATAATCTGGACTTCCAGTTTCTTTTGAAATATTGAGGTGGAAACACTGCTATCCCCATTCTGCTATCCCCACCCCAGCCCCCTTAAATGAGGCTTCCAGTCTCCTGGAATTCAGGATTACTCCCTCCTGAGAGGATGCATGCTTTCAGTTTTCCCACAGGCAAGCCTCAGCCTGCTTCTTTCATTTAATTTATGAGGCTGGCTCCAGAGCTTGCAACTTCTGGTCTAGACAGTATTAACTGTTCATCTTATGTTCCTGGGACCATGTTATGGGCAATGTATGCTGTGAGCCTTTAGCTGGGTTGGCAGATTGGCTATTGCTCGGCCTTATTGTGTGTCACCCAAGGGGTCTAGTGACCACATGGTTGGGATTTTCAGAGGAAAATCTATAGAGACCACTGAATTGGGCTATTTTACCAAAGTATTTATAATATAATGTTTACTATTTAGTTTGAAGCAGACTCAGTCTTTCCCTTTATTAATAAAAACTATCTCCCACTTATTCACTTATTATTCACCATGTACCAGAAAATATGTGTATGTTATAAACACCTCATTTAATTATTATTTAAAAGCCTGCAAAAATAGCAACCTATCTTCATTTTAAAGATGGGAAAACTGAGGCTCAGAGAGATATAGGAAGTTGCCCAAACTCCTGCAGAAAGCAGTGTTGACACCAAGATATAAAGCTTTTTCTGCCTGATTCCAATGGTCTTCTCCCATGTCACATTCTTTTGCTCATTATGGCTCATGGCTGGCTTTTCTCCCTTCTTCACAAGAGGGCATGGGAGAGATGGAATGGTTTCTTTTGTCTCTCTGAAGTAAAGATGGAATCAGGGAATCAAAATAAGAAGTAGATAGCTTCATGTGTCAGAAAATGTGAATTCTGGATCTGGCTCTATGGCTAACTTACAGAGTGACTGCAGATATGTCCCTTAGCTTCTGGCTTTTCAATTCTGTATGCACAAGGGGATGATAATCACTCCATTCTACATCCTGCTGATAACGAGTGTGGATTAGCTGAGCCGAGTAGGACAAAAGGACTTTAAAAATCTGTGATTTGTTTATATATGTTAGGCATAATTTTTTATTACTAGTTTGTTGTAGAAGCAACATAATTCATGGGAATAAAAACATATCAGTAAATACTCATTCGCTGAGTATTAATGAATAGACCACATAATTTAAAACTCAATTCAGTCACTATATAAGTTCTCACAAAAAGTATGAGTGGATGGTTGAATGGTTAGATGGCTGGATGGATAGTTGGTTGGATGGATGAATGGATGGATGGACAGTTGTATGTATGCATGGATGGATAGATGGACTGACAGACCGTCTGGATTGTTCAGTGTTCTATCAATGTTGGGTCTGGTTTTTTCTAGACTGTGACTAAGTTGGGTTGTAGAGGAGAGCTAAGGACTCATGAAGTCAGCTTCTATTTGTTTCATTTTCTTGCTTTCAAAATTCATTTCCTAAATGAAAGAGTTTTATGAAATTCATACAATGTTCATAACTGGAAATTCTGCTAAGTTGGTAAATTCTAGGTAACAAAAATGACTGCCATCACAGTCCTCATCAAAATCATTAGAGTGAAGGCATTTTCTTTTCTTGGGCTGGCAGAATGAATTTCCACATGTGGCCTACTCTTCCCCAACCCATATGACACATATCATGAACTAAATATTTCCAAGTGTGACTCTGTCCTTTTAAGTGATTTCCCATATTTTCACTTCACAAGAGACCTCTTAAAATATTATAGTGGTGACAATGACCTCCTTCAAATAGATGCAGAGTCAGCCTTTTACATTTCTAATGCATTTTTCTGGAGTTTAAATTAGATTGTAAAAAACTGCTCATTTGATCTTACCAGGTGTGGCTGGTAATACTTCGCTAATTTAAACACTTTCGATGTTGAAGCTCAATTCAATTTAAAAATACATATTGCTTAAAATGCCATTTTTTGGTGTTTTCTTTTTGTTGTTCTAGCCATGAAATATAAAAGCTCAATCTCTTTAATATAAATTGGTTATTTCAAAGATCAAAATATGGCATTTACTATTTCATTATAAAATAGATAAGAATGCCATTAGAGACAGAAATATCTCTTAGAAAATCTATTTTACCCACAGTCAGAGAGAGACTCTTAAATATAGAGAACAAACTGAGGGTTGATGGGAGGGTGGGAAAGAGGGAAAATGGGTGAAGGGCATGGAGGAGGCAGTTGTTGGGATGAGCACTGGGTGTTGTATGTAAGTGATGGATCATGGAAATCCAGCCCCCAAAGCAAGAGCACACTTGACACTCTGTATGTTAGCCAATTTGACAATAAATTATATTAAAACAAATAGGTAAAAACACAAATAAGAAGAAAAGAAAATCTATTTCAATCTAATCAGAGGGAAATTTTGTATAATTTATATAAGGTAAATATATAATGGAAAATAAATAGAACTTATTTACTTATAAATAATTATAAGTATTTAAGTATATAAGATTTATAAATAATACAATATTATCTCCTAAGATGGTGAGTCATAAAAGATAGCAGTTGTTTATTTTACTATATAATTCCAGAATCATCACTTTAATGTTTAAACCAAAAATCTCTATTATTTCACTTAAGTGCTTATGTATTTGATATAAAAAATTTCAAAGAAATTATGGAGACTTTTTAGTTATTCAATAAAGAATATTTAAACCCTTCTTTAAATCCTTCTTCTCAAGGTTAAAGCACTTTTGGTAAAACTCAGATGCATAAATTTAAGTGTGTATTTCACCTGACACAGCAATCATACCACCACATTGAAGAGTTCTGATATCTGTAGGTTACTTAGGGAAAAGAATAATTTATTTTATTTTTATCTTTTTGGAGCATTTGTTTTTCATAGTCAACAACTCATATTAAACTTTGCAAAGAAGTCTTAATTTTAAGACATATTGTTTTTGCATTAATTCTATCACTTTTGCTACATTCATATCAAGATTTTCTCCACTACTTTAAATCTATTTATCTATGAAGGAGATTTATGCACACAAAACTATATATAACTTCACATATATCAACAAGTTATACCCTGAATCCCACCTGTGGTTGATTGAAAAACATTTGTTTTTATTCAGTAGACTAAAGTTTATGCCTTTCTGCCGATGTAACTTCTTGTGCTAATTTAGGAGTAAGCTGTTTATCTTGCCATGGCCTTACTTGCTCTTTACCGTCTATCTCCCAGTACAGACTAAAACTCATCTTTGAAAAGTTACCCACACACATACACACCCAAATAGATTTTCTGTAGTGGGAGCGTAGAGTCAGCTGCTATGGAAGCTTCCTGTCTGGAAGGATATCAGATCCCATCTACCCCACAATTTCACCAAGAACTTCTCAGAACAGATACGATGGGCCAAGCTCACAGGGTTGCCTCAGGTCTGGCTTCCAGAACCCATTTCTCTGGTGTTTTCCACATTATCAGGTTATCTTCATGATTATTTATTTATGTTAATTTTCAAATAGCATTTCTAGTGAAAACAGGATTCTGCTACTGAAAAAAAGTACAAAATAAATACTGTAATTAATAAAAACAAAACAAAACAAATACTAACCTGACAAATACTAGCCTTCTTTTTCTTACAGATCTTTAAATGCAAGGCTAGAAAATTTAGGTGGCTTTTTCAAGATTTTAGAGATCAATCCAGTTCTTCTGACTTCTGATCCAGTCTTCCCTCTGGTAGACCCCAAAACTCAAACACATCAAGCTGCTGGCATAGCTAGTCTTTCCCTGCTCAGCCTGGCGTTCCCAGGTCCCATGGCTGGCAGTGGAAAGGCTGGTGATAGGCAGAAGGGAGCATTAATGCTAAACTGTTGAATGGGTCCATTTTCTCCCTGGGCCTAAGCAAAGAAGTCCCTGCTGTGAAATTTTTGTGGATGAGCAGATTTCACTCTCAGAAATGCCAATTGTTACCATCCTTTTTGGGACAGAAGGCTCCAGCCAATCATAAGCATTTCGGTTAAACAGATAGGAGTTCTATGTAAAAAACCAAACTCATGAGGCTCCAATCAGCAAAGCCATACATCCATGAGACCTGAGGACTCATTGCAGGAAGTCTGATATGGGCACTACTTCTCCACGGTATTCTTCCTTCCTGCACATCTCTCGTTACTTCCCCTTCTAACTGCCTTCTCTGGGTCCTCAATATTCAGTGTCTGCCTATGTTCATCTGATCTGCCTTTTCCTTTTTCTGTTTACATGCCCCTTAGAAAGACTCGAAAGCATGGAGTTTACCTATTAAGGTCATGGCAGCGAGTTTCTGGGGCCCTGACAAATAAAAGCAGGGCACTCCTTAGCAGCAGTTCCGAGCTGCCACACACATGTGCACCCGGATACACACATGCACATCGACACACACGTGCATGCATAAGCATGCATACACACCCCTTCCTGCATGAAACCGCTAACAAGTCTATGTAATTTCACTGGTGCCACAAGCCGTCCTAAGAATGTTCAGAACCCTTTTTACAGTAAGCCTACTTTTAAAAATAATTTTCTAGGGTCCAGTCATTAAAAAGAAAACATCATTAAGCTCTTTGAAATTCCACTGAGTTTTAAGGATTTAAAACTTTTGGGGTGTTTAACATAAAGTGTGCCAAACCTTTAAATAAACTGAAAGATTCACAACAGTTGAATGCCCCCAAGGTCCCTTAAACACTCACAGATTGCTGAGCCATGGGGTAATGGTGGATGACCACGAAAGGCCTAGGCATGGGCAGCGTGCAACAAAATACCTCCCCTTTCTACAGCCCTTGGCACTAGGAGTTCTCTGTGGCCTTGCCCTAATGTAGTGAATTCCAAATGCCAGTCGTGGCTTGGGGCCAGTTGTTGACAAGGTCTTCAACTTACAGCAGTGAAATGAGAAGTTTGGGAAAATAGACTGAGTTGTCTCATACAGTTAAATGCATTCAGTGAAAGGCTCTTTTACTTTGAGGTTTTCACACTTGTTTTTCTGTCCTTTCTTCTTTGGTATTAAAATATTCATTTCTTATAAAAAATGAGGGTTATAGTAGATGATAGAAATATTCTTTTTTGTTTACATGACCTTTCTTTATAAAATTAAAAGATGGAAACTCTGTATTGGTTTTAAAACCAATTTTAACTCTCCATGAAATGTAGTCTGGAAAACGTTGCTGTAAGGGTGGGTCAAATCCCAAGACCAGGAGTGAATGCCTACAACTCCTAAAATTCTTAAGAGAATATATCTTTTTATTGTTTGGGGTTTTTTTTTTAAAGAAGAATTTCTCTTCCACAAAGTATAGAAAATGAGGACAGTGAAGGATCCATTACCCCACTGTATTCTTTTCCCCCAATATCCATAGAAATATAGGTCCTCTTGAAAAGTGAAATAGAAAATGGGTAAGGAAAAAAAATGCTGCTTCAAAACATTATGAGAAAGTTGCCTCCGTTGTTGATCTGTTTCTTGTGTTGCCTGGCTCAGAGGATCACTAAGTGTGACACTGTCGCAAACAGTCCCAATGTGTTTATTTTTTCCTGACAAATACTATAAATTTTCTTCTTGTAGTGAACAAACATTGTTTATGCAGCTGTGATTTCTTAACTGAAAACTGACTTTCTACCCCAATGTATCTTTGTTTCAAAGACACTTAAAGAGAGCTCCCTCCTGGCATTTGGTGTGGGGGGGTGCTTTTCAAGTAAGACCGCCTAATTAGGAACAATCACTGTGCATTAGATCCACCAGAAAGGGGGGAGGGACAAAAAAAGAAAACTTGGCTTAGTTAAGTGTTTCCATCTTGGGTTACAGACCTCATCTAAAGCGGCTTCTCCCTTGGCCTGAGTAGTCTTTGCTGTAGAGACGGAAGGTAAGAGCCAGTGCTGGCTGGCCGACAGATCTAGAACAAACCCGCAGGAAATCTCGGCCCCACTCCTCTGAGACCAGCTGAGATTATTTTACTTCATTTAACTAACCAGATGATAGGTTGACTGATGGGGTCATTATGTCCAGTGCAAGTAATTTTAGAATGAAAATTATGCAATAGGATAGACCACAGCTCAACTTGTATCACCCCAAATGCATGCAATGTCCCTAATGTGATTGCCTTTGGGCCAAGACTGAAAGAAATGTTCAGTCTCAAGGTGACTATATTTTCTGAAATAGATTGAGTAAAACCTTTCTCTCTCTCTTTCAACTTAAACACATGGAAATGAATTTCTTAGGTTTTACTTTTGAAATATCGTATACAAGATAAAAACTGCAGTGATTAATATCTCCTATGGGGCCAGTGGTTGGTGAGGAAAAGTTACCAAGCTTTATCTGACTATCCATCTGGTTGTTACTATCATTTTCATGCTTCAGTCAGTCAAGTAGGTAAATATGCTTCTTTACATGTGGAAATGCCTGGGAAGCCAGAAATTGATCTTATTTTTTAAAATGTCCTCACAGAAAGGACATTTTGCTTAAGTGACTTTTAATTTGAAATACACTTCAAAGATATCATAGTAGTCTCTTTGTGGCTTTTTTATTTCCCTTGTTATACTTTTGACTTTTCTATTCTTTGTTTTGAAATTAAAAAAATTAATTTCATAATTTTATAGAAAAGCTCAGTTTGCAAGATTATCAACAGTTTCTCATTTGAATAGCTTATGTTATTCCTAGTTGCCAGAGCTTAATTTTTGACCCCTAAACCTACTTAGTAAATCAATCCTCCTCTTCACGGCTACCCATCCCAGACTGACTCCTCTTCTCAGAGTTCTTATTTTACCTTTAGGCATCCCTACCTCCTCAATAGCAAGACCTTGTCGCCAGAGGGCTTCCCTTTCACCCCCTTACTCTGCACATGCATATTGGGGGCCTACTACGTGCCAGATTCTGCTCTGAATTGACTCTGGTGACACAGTCATGTACAAGACAGATATGGACCCCTTTTCTCATAGCAACTGTATTCAAGTACATTTCCTCCAGAAATACTCTAATCTTTCATGGACCACCCTCCAACCTCATATAAATGTATATATTTAAATATAAAATGTTTATATCATGCAAACTATTAAAGAGAGAAAAAATCTAAATAGATCTAGGAAAAAGACATTTAGTATGCTGGGATCTCTCACCAATGGCCAAATACCAACCAACCAAAGAAGCAAATAAAAACAATTCCTTGGAATATCATCTGAGAATTTCTAATTTTTAAAAAATGTTTTATATATTTTTGAGAGGTGGGGAAAAGGGGCAGAGACAGAGAGGGATGCACAGAATTCAAAGCAGGCTCCAGGCTCTGAGCTGTCAGCACAGAGCCTGATATTGGGCTGAAACTCACAAGCTGTGAGATCAAAACCTGAGACAAAGTTGGAGGCTTAACCGATTGAGCCATCCAGACACCCTGAGAATTTCGAATCTTAATATACAGAGTGAACTCAGCATTTTATCATTCACATCTCAGAAAAAACACCTAAAAGCAGAGAGGAAAACATGAAAAACAGCAATGCAAAGCCTATCCTTTATAAATCTAGGAAGCAACAGAGACACCAAGACAAAAAAATATGATAAAAGACTTGCAAAATCAGTTAAGGTCAAAGTGAAACACAGCAAGTTCCAGAGTGAAGGTCTCCCTGGATGCTGAGTTCAGAAAAAGTCCTAAGAGTTGTAAGTGATACATATTGAAATGTAAATCCAGCTTTTTACAACAAGGGCCAGTGAACTTTTTCTTAAACAGCCAAATAGTAAATATTTTGGGCTTTGTAGACATATGGTCTCTGTATCAGCTACTCAACCCTGCCACTGTAGAGCTCAAGCAGCCATAGACAAACACATGGGCATGGCTGTGTTTCAACAAAACTTTATTTATAAAAATAGGCAGCTGGCCTGTAGGCTGCAGTTTGCTGACCCTTGTTTTGTAGTAATAAAAGTATACCAGCTTGAGTGAGAGCTTCTCTGGTTTGGATCTCAAGCTGGTGAGGTTTCTAGAAAAAGGAGAAGAGATGAAGCTGAATGAAAAGTTGTACAAAAAAGTCATACTTGCTGGAAGCAATCCGTTGGTTTGCCAGTGAAGAAGAAAGTTACTTTGCTTTATGAGTGGCCCAAATCTGCTGATATACATTGAGTAGACAAAGTTAAAGGCTGAAATAATCCACTTTTTCATAAGAACAATTCTTGCTAGCTAGAATATGGCCCACACCTCTCTCTTATAGAAGTCTTTTGGAAAGAGCTGATTCAGAAAAACTTGCCTTATTCCAGTGTGATTAATCAAAAAGGAGTCAACTCAGGATCTATAAAAAGATATTAAAAGAAGAAAAAAAAGGAAAATATTCACCAGAAAGAATGTTCAATGAGGTGGGTGAAAATTGCGACCAAATATATTCCTGAATTTTTAAAAATAAATGAGTAATCACAATATGCAATTTCACAGGAAACAATGACAAAGCAACAGGATTACACATGTGCTGGCAAAATTAAGGGAAGATATGAAAAAAAATCACAGAAATGAAATTCAAATGCAGCTTGGAAGCTGTATAAAGACTGGACAGTGATGAAAGCACAGCTGGGGATGTGGAAGACAGGATTGGAAAAAGGGAGTATAAAGAGTCAACATACAAGAAGTTAAAAGGATGATGTGTCAGATATGGAATACATACAAAATAAATATATACGTAATTGGTGTCCTTAAAGAAAAAAAATGAAATAATAGATACCAATCTGGGAAATACTACACAAAAATAATCAATACAAAACATCATTAAACAAAACACAGTAGCACATTACAAAACTAACACACTATGACCAAGTGTGATTTATTCCAGGGATGCAAGGATGGTTCAATATTAGGAAATCTATGTTTTTCACCACACTAATAGATTAAAAGTAATTTTCCTATATGTTGAGAGACATTTGATAAAACCCAACACCTAGTCTTCCTTTTTTTAAACCCTAATGCTAAGTGAAGTAAATCCCTCAGAGAAAACCAATTTCATACATATGTGGAATTTAAGAAACAAAACAATTGAACAAAGGAAAATGAGAGACAGAGGGAGACAAGTCAAGAAACAGACTTTTAACTGTGGAGAACAAACTGATGGTTAGTTACTAGAGGAATGCGGGGGGGGGGGGATGAGTGAAATAGGTGATGGGGATTAAGGAGTGCACGTGTCCTGGTGAGCTCTGGGTGTTGCATGGAAGTGTTAAATAACTCTATTGTACACCTGAAACTAATATAACACTATTAACTATACTGGAATTAAGATTTTAAAATTTTAATTTAATTTAAAAAACCCCTATCAATAAAATGGCAATTGATACTTCTCTAATATAATTAAACACATTTATGTCAGTCTAAAACCTCACATCATGTTAAGTGGGAAACCTCAGAACTAGTCATCTTAAAATCAGGAACCAAGATGAGGATATCTACTATTACTACTATAGTAAACACTGATCTGGAGATCCTGGCCTATTCAATTACATAAAAGAAGGAAATAAAATGTATGTAATTTAGAAAAGAAAAAGACAAATCGTATTTGTTTGTGGATTATACAATTTAATATTGAATTACAATAAAAAGTAATCCAGTTGAAAAAATATTGACAAAATAGAAATGCCTGGGTGGCTAAGTTGGTTAAGCATCTGACTTGATTTCTGCTAAAGTCATGATCTCATTGTTTTGTAAGTGTGAGCCCCACATGGGCTTTGCACTGATAGTGTGGAGCCTGCTTGAGATTCTTCCTCTTTCTCTGTCCCTCCTCCACTCACACTTTCTCTGCCTCTCTCAAAATAAATAAATAAACTTTTTTTAAAAAACAGTGAAATGCAATTAGGCCCTTGGTTCCAAAATTAATACATAAATTCATCATCCTTCATTTATTAAAATAAAAGAAGCATTAATAGAAGAGGCTTCATTTTTAATAATAATATGACTAGAAAATATTTAGAAATAAATGTATCAGATGTGGAAGATCTATATGAAGAAATTTCTACAATGCTACTTACTCATAGACACAAAGAAGCATCAGCATAAATATAAAGATACATGATATTCTTGGCAGGGGAAACTCAATATTATGCAGCTTTCATTTCTCCCCAAATTAATGTAAACATTAATACAGTTACTATAAAAATTAAATTTGGGATCTACCTATGATTCTAAGTTCATACATAAAAATAAACAAGGAAGAAGAATGAGGAAAATTCAGAAAAAAGAGAAAGAAAATATGTAGTACTAGGCCTACCACCTGTTATCACGTATAGGATATAAAAATTGTGACATTTCAAATCAGTGGGAAAATTGAAATTAAACATAAATGTCGTGTATGCTGATTCAGTTATTCTATTGGGTTGCCTTCCAGACAAAGTAACATTGGCTTTTAACCCCACACCCTGCATCAAAATCATTTTCTGACGCATCAAATTTCTATAAAAATAATAAAAATATAAAATTACTAGGACATTCCATGGGAGAGTTACAAAAACACTCTAGTGGGGAAGAGCTCTCAAAGTATATCACAAAACTCGGAAGTCGTACAAAAAAAAGACTCATAAATCTGACAACATAAAAATATAACTGGGCAAAACCTTGCAACACATAGCTACCACCATCCAATCGAATAGAACGCAAAACACACTTGTAATTCTAAATTTTCTAGAAGTCCATCAAGAAAGTAAAAAGAAATGGACAATATTAAGTATTTATTATATTTTAACTTGACATATCCACAGCATTTGCATTTCAACAGGTAATCAATAAAATATTATAAATGAGAGGTTTCCAATCTTTTTCTTTTTGTACTAATATACCTGGTGTGTTTGTAATTTATTGTACATGACAATATGGAAGAGCCACATGTCAGATGTTCAGAGCCACATGTAGCTGTAAGCTGTCATATCTGATAACACTTTAATGAGTTAATCTCCTTAACATAGAATATCTTAACATAGAGTTCTCATAAATCTGTAAGAAAGTCTAACAATCTAATACAAAAAATGACAAACCATTATTAATATTTTTTAAGTTTTAATTTGTTTGAGAGAGACAGAGACAGTGCGAGTGGAGGAGGGGCAGAGAGAGAGAGAGAGAGAGTCTGAGTCCCAGGCAGGCTCCATGCCACCAATGCAGAGCCTGATATGGAGCTCAAAGTCATGAAACTGAGAGATTATGACCTGAGCCAAAACTAAGAGTTGGATGCTTAACCGACTCAGCCACCCAGGCACCCCAAAACATTATTAATTTACTAAAAATTTGAGAATTTCAAGTTAAAATACTGTAAGAAAATAATATTCCAGAAGCATCTGGCTGGCTGTCAGTAGAGCAGGCAACTCTTGATCTCAGAGTTGTAGGTTTGAGCCCCACATTGGGCATAAGAATTTACTTATTTTTTACTTATACTTTTTAACTTTTTAACATTTATTTTTAAGAGTGAGACAGAGCATGAATGGGGGACAAGCAGAGAGAGAAGGAGGCACAAAATCCAAAGCAGGCACCAGGCTCTGAGCTAAGTCAGCACAGAGCCTGATGCGAGGCTCACACTTGTGAACTGTTAAGATCATGACCTAAGATGAAGTTGGACACTTACCTGACTAAGCCACCCAGGCACCCCCATAAGAATTTACTTTAAAAAGAAGAACATAATATTACATTTCATCTCAGATTGGCAAAGATCAGTATGTCTTCTAACATGCTGTGTCCGTGAGGAAGAGGAGAGTTAGCCATCTTATACATTGACAGTAAGAGGGTAAATTAGTACAGTCTCAGTGGAGGGAGGCTTGGCAATATCTATCAAAATGACCAGTACATATCTCTTTGACTTATGAACTCCAATTCTAGGAATTTTCCCCACAGATATGTTTGCAAATGCAAGAGATTATTTATGTCCCAATGATTGAGATATTGTTTATAAATGTAAAAATTGGAAACTGCCTAGAAGCTTATCAGTAGAGTACAGGTTAAATAAATTATGGAACATGATACAATGAAATAGTATGCAATCAAAACTAATAGGCAACTGTTTCATGTGATGATATGTCATGTGAGAGGAAAAGGGCAAGACACTGATAAGTATAAACACCTAGGCTAGTACTAACTGTGCAAAAAATATGTATATATATGTACAGACATATTGAATCTATCTAGAAGGATCCATAAATAATTGGGAATAGAGATTGTCTAAGGGAGAGGAACTGCTTCACTCTGGAACAGGGATAAGAAGGAGAGTTACTTTTTCTTGTGTATCCTTTTATGGCTTTTAATTTCATACCATGAACGTGTATTACCTATTCAACCTTTATGTAAAATATTTAAATCCATTAAAGGCATGAACCAATAAAGATATTTACTGAAGCTGTTTTGCTCAATATTTTATATCTACTGTAAATGGATATTTTTAAATTTCTGGTTAAAATTCACCTCAACATAGCAGTGTTAAGGCAACATCCTGTTCCAAATGCAGTAACTAACCCGAACAACAGATTTGCTCTCTGAGAGTTACATTTTCGACTGGTTTTCTTAACAGTCAGGAACACCTGGTATATTGTTTGCTTATAGCTTTCTGTTCACTGTGACCAAATGGCAGTTATTTCCAAATCAGAATCTCCTCCACCAATCGCTCCCTTAATCTGACTGTAAGCTCTTGAGTAGGGTAGCCTCAGCTAGGCTTCCACTATAATCAGCAAGTGCCCAGACTTTAAAGGGCTGTTCTGGACTTGCAAGGTACACAGGAAATATTTCCTGACATATTTCCAGGAAAAGCAATGAGCTTGTATTTTTTTCAGGGTCTGGAGGCCCCTTTGTTGATTTTGGCTTTCCATGGCTCCCAAAAACCCTGGCTGGTTCCAAATCTTAGCTGGTCCCCATGAGGAGAATCACAACCCATCCTTGGTGGCACTGATCCATGTAGACCCTCCTTGCCCACCTCCTGGCAGACTATAAAGGCATTTGCAATATTGTATCCAGAGCAGGTTGAGTTTGTAGGTAAGGTTATTACACCAATTGAAAATGGGGTTACAATCACCAATTTGAGTTTAAGACATTTAAAAGAAAAAAAAATACATCAATTGGCAATTGAGTAGTCAGTTATACCATGCTGGGAATAGATTGACCTAGCTTTCTCAGATCCCTGTGTATTCAACCTTGAGCATCCAAACCTGGGGTAGGCAAAATGGTGGCACATCCTGTTTTGGTTTTGGCGGTGTGGGGGGATCCGAAGCACTCCAAGGTCTGGTCCCTTACCTCAACGTTGTACCAAAGTTTTTCAGAATCTGTATACATACTCCCATAAGGTGGACATACCATCATTTTAAATTTCAAGCAACAGTGAAATGCTAGCATCTCCACACAGAGTGCAGGCAGGCTCTGTGCTCAGCCTATGAAAATGTGCAAAACTTGGAGAGAAAGGGATTAAGGATTTCTATGCCAGCCAGTGGAGGTCAGTGTTGAGTCACTGATCTCTTGTGTTAACTAGATGCAGAAGTTACTAAGGTAGACAGGTTCTTGCTCATAAAACAGAGATAGAAAGAGGACACGTAAAGATGACAAACGTAGGGCTGTGACACACTGCCATGTGTCTAGGCAGTTCCATGCTGCTAAATGATTGCCAGGATAGCCGATGGTATTTGGGGCAAACTCATGAAGGGCGCTGCACAGTGAGAAGGTGGGCGGAGGGGTGACCGCGTTTACATGCAGCTTCAGCTCCTGAGAGCTGGCCCTGTCTTTTATTTTTTTTATTTTTTTATTTATTTGTATTTTCTTTTATAGCTCATTGTCAGATTGGTTTCCATATAACACCCAGTACTCATCCCCACAAGCGCCCTCCTCCATGCTGGCCCTGTCTTTTAAACTAATTCCCCAAATTCCTCTGGGCTGGGGATCCAAAGGGAGCATGCGGGGCTCCTCATTATCTATGTGAGTATTTAAAAGAGAGGAGAGGCTGAAAGCTACTTCCGAAGAATGAAGGTAACTGGCAGGCAACGTGTTTCTCAGGGTCACAATCCTTGTTTCTAGGAAGTGTAAAAGCTTCCTCAAAAGAAGAGCCAACTTTTTTTGCTGGCTTGCTAGTGGTCCCTCTCTGGGTGGGCTGCCTTATTAATCTCTAGATACTGCAGGCGTGGGAAAATTTAAAGGAAGAGGGAGGAGCCCGGGACTGTATGCTACCAAACTAACCCACTAACACGGGGAGGACATGTGAAGACAGAAAACTCCAAGAGGCCACTGACAGTTCTCGCTTCTGCAACCTAGGACTGCCATTTCCTTGCCATAATTTGGAGATTTGAGGGTATAAAGAGCTCTGAGGAGTATCGGCTCAAATCAAATACTCCAGCTCTCAGAGTTTCACTCAACACTGTTACTTTGGTCTTCATTGCCGAAGTGATTTGGCTGAAGCAGGGAGCCGGCAGGGTACAGGAAAACCCCATGGTATATGGTTTTAACATCCTGGTTGCTAGTGGTTATATTTCCAGATGCTTACGTTCTTCTTCGTCAAAGGGCAGCTGAGGAGGATCAAAGGCATCTCTGTGTGTGCGTTAATGCCTGGGGGTGTAGGTAGCAATCAGCAACTTAACAGAGTGCTGAACAAAGTGCTCTTTATTCCTCAGAGCATGGGATTCCTGTTCAAAACTCTGATAAGCAAAAGGCATTTCTTTTTCTGAAATAGAAGGAAAAGAAGTGCTTTCTTCGTTTCTGAGTTTGATATTCTTTTTTTTCCACTTTGGTGTTGTGGAGATTTTCTGTTTCTTTTCTACGTTTGGTAAACCAGAGTTGAGCTCGGGCCAGAGATATTTCTCTTCTGATACAAGTACCATGGACGTTAGTTACCAGAAGCTGCCTCTGTTCCTTTCGTACCACAGCCCCTCATGCCCCTGTGGCTTCACTCATACTACTTCCCATTTGCCAACTCCTTTCCTGTGTTCTCTATGATTTGCTACCTCCAAGCTACATACTTTCTCTGAATGGTGAAATCCTATCCATTCTTCAAACTTAGTTCCAATGTCACCTCCTGCACAAAGCCTCCAGAGTCCCTTGCCAATCCTTTTGTCCCCAGGCAGAATTAATCATTCCCTTCTCCATCCTCCAAGAGTGTTTTGATAGTGTTTAGGCACATATGTTTAGACTTCAAATGGTTAAATAACGAAACTTCAGCAAAGCAGGAGAGAGATCATCAATCCCCGCCCCCCCTTGCTGCCCTTGGGGGAATGAAGACAGTGTAATGCTGGCAGTAATCAGAGAGTAAATGACTCCAAATGAGTGGAAGAAAGAGGAGACAGTCTTTCTAAATAGTTTCTAAATAGAAACATTTTCAACTGCTGTCCCCAAATCAGAGTGGCCTAGGATACCATTCCCCCCAAAATAGTTCCGAGATAAGACAGTTTGTAGCATTCGTTTTAGAGAATCCATTTTAGAGGAGACTCAAGGCTCCTCCCATTTCTGCCTTTGCCCATACCTGTGCAGAATAAACTAGGAATATGTGTAGCTAAGTGCTACAGAAATGTGGTTGTTAAAGAATCTAAAGCTTAGGGTCTAAACCGTCCGGCTAGAACTTTATACCATCACAAAGAGGCAGAATTCTCTGTAGTTAACAAAACCACTCTGACAGTCACTTGTCCGACCAATCTGTCAGGTTAAGCTGGGACATGGATCAAAGTAAAACAGAGAACAGCATCAGCAAATAGTGCAAAGCAGTAAAGAATCCAGACAGGGACAAGGCAAAGGTGTTTCACATGGTCGTTCGTGGTGTAGATTTTATGAGTGCATCAGTGAAGAGGGGCATTTGGTGAATCTAGACCACAGTTCCTTCTGTGTGATTCGGAAGCTGCAGAATGCATACTGTGTGCAAGTTTATAGTAGTGTAATATTGTTGCATCTTGAGCCATTTGCTGCCCTACCTCTAACCAGGCATAGCTCACTGCTTGTGGTTTACTGACTTAGGGGAAGGAAGTGTTAACCAAAAGCAGAGAAGCCTCTTCTGGCTTTTTAGTGTCCAAAACCCGAGACCAGACAGAAGCTGAGAAGATTCAAAGCAAAAGCAAAGATTCCAACTTCCAGGAGAAAGATAAAGCTTTCTCAGCTTGGGTGAAGGAGAAGGATTGGAGGAGAAGCAAGGAGAACTTGGAGAGGGGGTTTCTTTCCTGCAAGTGGAGTGAGACCCCAGACCAAGTGGGAACCTAGGATCCCAGGATGCAGGAAGGCTCCGAAGAAGAAATGGTGACACGGTATGAGTGCTTTTACAGTTACACAGAGTTCCCAGCATTCCAGTGCAGAGGGTAAGCAATAGAATTATCCTGCTTAAAGTTCTGCTGTGGCCTGGGAGTAGACAGGGGACCCGGCCAGCCTCCAGGAGTGTTTCATGCCTTGGTGCAGTTTGGGAGGAACCAAATACTTCTCATGAGCCCAAGAATGGCCCAGATGTAGCATAAAGAGAGTCCAGGCTGGATAAGATCTTGTGCACATGATTGATGGGTGCTGACCATCTCAGTGGAAGGCAGCAGTGTCTGTGATGATGAAGAACCAAATGCTCTGTGGGAGCCCTGGCATTGCATTGCCCCCCAGGCCCACACCTGCTGCCCTGAACTTACATGGAATCACAATTTGCCCAGGTGGCAGTTGAGGTCCCAATAGCTGAAAGGGGACTTACGGTATGAATTAAAGTATTTAAAAATATAAAGTTGTATTTTTTGCACCATTGAATTTCTGTTGAGATTTGTGAATTAAAAAAAAATTTTTTTATGATTGTTTAATTCTTCATCCACCCACCTGATAGACTATAAACTTCTTAGTCATCTGTGTTTCCCTAAGCACAGAGAGTGTGACCCAGAAAGAGGGCTTAATACCTTTGCTAAATGAATGAAAGAATCCTCCTAATGATAGGGACAGGGATTTATCCTTACAATTCTTTTGAACCCCATCAGATTTTGGCAGATCTGGGGACAGAGTATCGGGGCTCAGTATTTGTTGAGTGAATGAGCTAATAATTTAAAGGGGAGAGAGAGAGAGAAAATATGTGGCACCAAAAGGCTGTTCAGTGTCCTCAGCACTTTTCAAAGGAGAGTGAATCTGCATCTCTGTCCATTTCCCTCAATTATATGACTAATGATCTTTTCATGTCTTTCCTGCCCTGAGAGTAAACAATTGTTGTTGAACTCAAGCCCTAACAAAACACAAAAATCCTTTTTAAATACTACAAAGGAGAAACTAACACCAGACCTTTTCCCATCTCCCATGCCTACTTCAAAATCTGATTTTTTTATTAAACTATAAAAACTTGCACAGAAAAAAAATGCCTGTTGAAGTGTTGCTTTTTGATTAAAGCCTTGGAAGCATGATACAAGCCCTTGTGTCTGGAACCCTTATTATATTAGCATGTTTCAGAAAAGGATTCGATTTCTCTCAAGATTGACTTTGGCTGAGTTTCCTCCCTCATGTCCTACTCCCCCAGTGACCCCGCTTCCTGTCCTGGACTCCAGGCTGGGATTCTTACTACAAAGCCCCAGTTTCCAGGAGAATGAATCTTAGGACACTTTTTCATGCCAACTGCTTGCCTTGGTTCAAATCCAGGTTCTAGGCCTACTGTCTGGGCCCAGCGAGGGTCCCGCATACTTGTCCCAGAACCACGGACTCCATCTAAGGTGCTCTATGTCCAGGTCTTACATCCTCTCAAACATGGTCATGTACCAAGACTGTTTCAAAACCCCTAATGGATCCCATTTTCAATTGCAGATTTTCCCTGAGGTGGTCTGTAGCACATTTTGTCCCATGTATCAGCCAGGATGGACTAAGTGCACTGACAGCACATCCCAAGCTTGTAGTGGCCGAACACAGGACATTTACTTTTTGCTCACAAGTAGAGGAGAGTCCTTGTTGGTTAGTACTAGTAAAGTGAGTCACGATTGACTAATAAACTGAAGCACTAAAGATACATAGTTCTAAAAGATTTTAGACCAAAAGTGTCTGTTAATGCGTAAGACAACCTATCCCCAAACTAGATATGGCCTAGTGATCTATCCTGACTCATATTTGCATTCCCATTTTTTTCACTGTAAGAATAGAGAAAGGGGTGAGCGTAGATCAATCATAGTAATCATATTAACTATCTTCAATTTCCAATTTATGTACGTGATCTCAATTCTGACACTTGCTTTAAAATAATTTCAACATGAGTTAACATTTTAGATTGCTAATAAAAGCATAATAAATAACATCTGCGGGGCACCTGAGTGGCCCAGTTGGTTAAGCGTCCAACTACTGGTTTCAGCTGAGGTCGTGATCTCATGGTTCATGGGATCGAGCTCCATGTCAGGCATCACGCTGACAGCAAGGAGACTGCTTGGGAGTCTCTCTCCCTCTGTCAGTATCCCTCTCCCACTCATGTTTTTCTCTCCTCTTCTCTCAAAATAAATAAATATACTTTAAAAAAACAAATAGCATTTGCTATTTATTAATGAGTTTAATAAAACCCCAAATATGTGTTATATCCTTACGGTACTGAATGGTTCAAAACGGAGAATTTCAATATTTTAACAATACTTTGAGTTAAGAAATACGGCACAAAAACAAGATAAAGTCATGCTCCTTCCTAGCTTAGACTTATCCCAAATTACCACTCTTCTTTTACTATCTCTGCATTTGATGACTAGGAGATTAAGCAAGGTACTGGACAGCATTGGGGGGATCGTGGCAGCAAACGTTCAAGGTGAATTTGTTTCTTTCGTCTCACTGTAGTCCCTAGTTTCACAGTCAAGGATTCTCGGGAGAAGGCCACTGGAGCTCAAGAGAATCTCGTTCAAAAAATATATAACCCATTGACCAGAAGCTGATTTTCTGACGTCAGCCCCCCCTTCTCCAGGAAAGCATGTATCAATTTTCAACAGGTGATATAAGCTATTTCTCCAACTTTTGGTTCATAATGGTAATTCACAAAGCAAGCCAAGGACACCACAGCTTGGGACCACTCTGTATTGTTTTTGAGCCAGACACATGGGTGATAACATACTTAATTCTTAATTTGATGGAGATTGTAGTCAGTCTAGCTTTCATCAAATAATTTTATGTTATCTGATAACTGCATACTTAATTCCCCAGCTTTTACATGTAGGCCTTTAATCTCAAAAGGGTTTGTTTGTGTGTGAGAATCATTTATGGGGAGTAAATCTGAGTCTGAATTCTACATTTGACTTTTGTTGTGCCCTGCAGCAAATTCATCATTTTAGGCCTCAGTGAGATGGAACTACTAAATAACGTCCACACCAAAGGTTGTGGTGAGAATGGTTGAGAGCATGTAAAGGACACCTGCTCTTTCCTCTTGAGCACAAAGCCACCACTATTACTAACTCCTCCTGTAACTCCAAGCACAATTCCAACTAGTAGCAAGTCAGTGCCATGATCCCCAAATAAAAAGAATCGAACATTTTTACCACAGGCCAGTGGCAGTCAGACAGCCTGATATGGTAGGTCAAGTACAGGAATAGGGGTCAGAGCCCCGGGGTTCTATGCCAAACTTGCTTCAATTCAATTGTGTGGATTTGGGCAAGTCAACACCTCAGCTCCTCATTTGTAAAATAAAGAACGTAATCCCTGCTCCAGTCACCTCCCAGGGCTTCTATAAGACTCAATGCTTGTCATTCCATCGTTATTATCAATCACTTCACGTTAAACTGGGTCCTTTGATGCAACTTTAAAAATCACCCAAACGTTTATGACAAGGGCCCAAGGGGTGTGATATGCTTATTCAACAAATATTTACTGGTCTCTGCTGTGCTGGGTACCACTGAGAAGCTGGGATGCAGTGGTGAAGATGCAAGGTAGGTAGAAGTATATAAACAATAAGCAAATAAACAAATAAACTAGATGATTTCACATATTTAAAATTAGTTCAAAAACTAAGCAACATGGGGGCACTTGGGAGGCTTGGTTGGTTAAGTGTCCAACTCTTATTAATTTCAGCTCAGGGCATGATCTCATGATTCATGAGTTTGAGCCCCACTACAGACTCTGTGCTGACAGTGCAGAGCCTGCTGGGGATTCATTCTCTCTCTCTCTCTCTCTCTCTCTCCCTTGTCTTCCTCCCTCTCCATCTCTCTCCCTCTCTCTGTGCCCTTCCACCACTCACTTGCAAGTTCTTTCTCTCTTTCAAAATAAGTAAATAAACTTAAATAAACCAAGCAGTGTGAAGAAGAGTGACTAGAGAGAAAGGGTCTGGCTTAACCTGGTTAGTTATTGAAGACCTTTTTAAGGAGGTGACATTTGAGTTGAGATACAAAGGACACAGTTGGTTATTAGAACTTTATAAACAATGAAATGGCAGAAAGTGATCTTGTAAGCACTCTCCGCAAATATTAAATTCTCTTCTTGGAAGTGGCCAGAGAAGCAGGGTGGGAAAGCAAAAGGAAGAAACAGGTCAAGGAAAAGAATGCAGATGGGCACCAAGGAGAAATTTTTTTCATCTCACAATTTGGTGATTTATTACCTGTGTTTCTGGGATTGTCTGAGTTACGGTCCTTCTTTCTCTCTCTCTGCATCCAAATCTCCTACTTCTTTTACTTGTCCTTTCTCAACTTTTATTTATTATAGCAAGACTGTAATGACATTAAAAGAATTTTTAAAAATCACCCATAATGCTAACTTGCCACCACAGATGTTTCCATTTTTCTTATATTCCCTTCTCGTCTTTGACATGCCTCTGTGTTGCATGATTAGATGCAATCATGTAACCAAGGTTCTGAGGGGTATGATTATTACACAGACTCTGATGAATCAGCCAACCCTCGGGGCAAGGAGAAACTACTGCTAGTGCAGTTCAGCAATATTCCAGAACCCTCATGCCCAGGTGCCATCAAGGCTAAGGGAGGCTCCATCCTTCTCACAGCGCCAATGCAGGACAGTGCTGAGCAAGCACTTGGTGGGGCCTTACCTTCTCCCCCTTATGAACTGGGCACCTTCAGTGGCTAAGCTATGGGGCAATCTCTGTCTCTAAGATCCCTGTCTTTTCATGTAATGCTGAGGCAAAAGCATAGGCAAGCTATCTTCCCTCCAGAGAGCCACAGGCCATGCTTGGAAAGTGAGAAGAAGACTACTGTTGACATTAAATTTTGCCTGTTGAAAAAAATTATCTTTCATGGTCTGAATGCAATTTCTGCCAAACAGACTACAACTGCCAGTGACCAGTGAGCAATGTGAGCTTTATTTCAGAAAGGCTTCCTCCACCCCTCCCTTCCTTCCTCCGGGTTTTCTGTGTTGTCAGGGGACGCTTTGCCCAGGAGTGCCTGCTCCACTGTCTACAAACTACTCGTATACTAGTCAGGGGCACATTTACTGTGAAGCTGGGGAGCTTGCAACCCAGGGCCCCCACATTTCAAGGGAAATCCCAAGGCCCTGGGAGGAGGAAATGCGTTCACATGGTCGTGTGCTTTAGTAAAATTTGCAAAGGGCAGATATTTAAACTGCAATCGGTTGAGCCTGCTGTCTATTTTCAATCTGTCTTTCCCTCCATCACACTTCTCCTGTGTTGAGTGGTGTTGGAGTGGCTGAGGACATTTTTGGAAGCAGCTAAAGGGAAGTTGCACGAGGGATTCATTTAGTTTGGGTTTAGTGAGGTATATTTACGTGACACGTGGTCGCTTCTCTGTGTAGTTATTGGGCTAGTATATTTCCTGTCCAGAAATATCCTCAGGGATGGGATTTCAAATGGAAGTAACGGGCAGATACTTGGACTATTTGATAATTCAGTTAATGAAGAAAAGTAAATCATTCGTCTAATTTCTCAAACACATTGAAAAGGTTTCTATTTCTTATGTACTTGATCTAAAATATGGACACTGATGAGGAAAACAGGAAATACATTTACCACGACTGGATGTATGATACACTGGTTAATGAATGTTATATTTAAAGAATATTTGGGATTAGCCACTGCACAAGAAAACTTGAAATGACCTTAAATCCTGCAGCTCACATATGAAAGAAAGTTCACAGAGGTTTTCCCACATTTGGCAATTCTAAAAAAAAAGTAAAACATTGCCAATAAGTTCTGCAGCTGACGTTTTCAGCAAGAAAGGAAAGACTGAAATGGAATCATCTTTCCATTCTCTATGTAGAAAATGCTATCACAATATTATTGTCATAAGAAAAGGGTTGGTCAAAGAGCAGCCAAGAAAATGTGAGGAACATATAAAGGTGTCAGGCTGTTAACTGATAAAAATATGTTTCTAGATTTTGTGACGTTTCTGGTATTGTCAGACGTTTAAACTTGTCATTTGTGGCAATTTTGTTTCTCATTCTAAATAGGTATTTCCACACAAATTGCTATTCATAATTTTATAATTTTTTCTTAAAAAGGCCCTTTAATTGTGTAGTTTTTAGGCTCCACAAAGCTCACATCTACCCTTGCAGCTGACTCCCTGGGGAGCAGAGGGGAGATTTGGGTGTACCTGGTGTGGCCGAGCAAACACACATAGTCACGCATACACACATGGGCACCTGGCTCTACTTTCTCCTAGCTCATCCTCTGGTGGCCCTGGGGCTGCTTCTTCTGGAGTTACAAGTCTCACTGCCCATATTCCCTGCACCGCATGAGGTCACCTCCTGTGGGAGGCCAGGCTGGTGTCAGGGGCACAGGGCAGGTGCTGGGTATGTGAGTGGGAAAGAGTGCAGGTGCTCCTGGCCATGTGAACAGCCCTGCCTGTCCCTGTAGACAGCACAGCAATGAGCGTGGCCAAGCCCAGGACCTGTCTCTGCAGCAGAAATTCTCCTGAATCCTAATGGGACTCCTATGTTGATTTAATAAAGAGAGTGACTCAAGGAACCAGAGGTGGGGTACATTTATGGTAAATTTTACCCCTGAGGCCCCAGAGCCAGAACTTCCTTGACTCTTGCTTTGTGTCCTTAGTCCCCTCCCCTCCCCTCCCCCACTCTGTTCTCCCTCACAGGCCACTGTCCACAGCCACTAATTCAGATGGAGGAGGGGGTAGCCATGACTCCTCTACCACCTCTCATGCTTTTCCTTGCATGTAATTTTATTTAGATTGGCCAATATACTATATATTATATAACATACTGAACAGTTTTTTTAGGTTGAGAAGGGGACACTGTTTTCTAATGAGCACAAAGGCTCAGTCCTGGCTGTTCCTTCCAGAATGCAGCAAAACCTCTAGATAGCATCTGTGGCAGATCTCTACGGGCAGGCTCTGGCTGCTTCACCTCCTGTGTAACACGGGCTGTGACAGTATCCACCTCACTGGATGAACAGCTGGGGACGGAGCCCTCCTCCCCCCCTAGCCAGCAAGTCTCCGTCCCGCATGCCAACCACCCAGCCTAACCATGGCCTGGCCTTCCCAATTTTCTACACTCCCAGCCAGTCCCGATTTTCCCCAGACATGTTTCCTGTCCACTAGTGTCTGTGAAGCCAAACATTTCTCAGAGCTGACTCTGAACAAGAAAGACATCAGACTTCATGGAAAATACCTCAGTGATCACAAGAAAAAGCAGTAGGGGTCTCCTTAAACAAGGTATGTTATTTGGGTTCACAGGCAATCCTTCTGGGATGATGAGGGAAGCTCTACATCCACATTGTTCCACGAAGAGTAAAAAAGGATTTGAAGGAAGGAAAACACACTTTACTCCCCACAACTCCAGATCCTTCCCACTTTAGATCTTGTCATTGTTTTTGTTTGTTTGTTTGTTTCAGCAAAAGAAAGAAGTATTAATGGTAGTGGACACCCAATAGTCAGGTAAATAAATAATTCGGGAAAACAGAGACTTGTCAAAGCCCTTCCTCTTCCATTCTAAGATGTTCCAACTTACCTGATTAGCACTTTAACTAACACTGTGAAGAATTTTTACAGGGAACATATTGTGAAATATGAGAAGAGGCCAGTCATTCATCTTACTTAGTTTTCTCGGCTGCAATATGAAAAGTTAGAACTAAGTGATTTTCAAGATCCTTTCTAGGGCTAACCCTCTATGATCTCATACAAATAATGTTAACGTTATCTTGATATTTAGTTAACATTTCTTTTGTCTTATATATTTTTAAGTGCCTTGTAATTGAGTTGCAGGGCATTGATTAACCACAGGGCTTAGAACTCAGGAAAGTACTTTTCTGTAGGAAACCATTGTGTTCTTGAGAATGTGAATGAAATGTGTGTTTTAAAAATGAATCAACATGTATTTTATATATACCATGGGGTTTTCTGCTTTCAAGGACCTCATGATGCAGCTTTCTGCAGAGCCCTTATTTGCCTCGGATGTCAAATTCAATTTTCTTAAAGGAAAAGGCATGTTAATCCAGGGTGCTTTGCACTCACTGCATCTCATTTCCCCGGGGATGAAACTGAGGCACGGAGAGGTTAAATGGGGTTACTGAGAAGTAAGGGCAGCTCCAGGACCAAGACAGGGACCCTGGGGACTCCAGACCCACAGCCTGACCCTAACATCCCCCGAGTCCTTCCCTGGTTAATTCTTCCTGAAAGAAAACATGTTAATGTGCCCACATGATGGGCATCCACTGAGCTCTGAGTTCCAAGACACTGAGCACCCTCTAGGCAACATTTCACGAAAAACAGACAACCTTCTGGATGCTGTTGTCATATTGTGACAAGACTGTCTGTTTGGCAATGGAGCAACACTCCAGATGTATGTTTCCCCAAATTAAAACCATTTATTTACAGACATACAAAGGGAAAAGAAACGTCCCTCTGCTGCAGACTTCTTAGTAGCTACTCTCCCCCTTGACATAACCCAGGCTCCCCGTCTTCGTCTAGGGCTGACAGTGAGGCAGTTGGTGGTGTGGTACCCTGCAACAGTCTGTGGGAGAGTCACAGAGAGGGTGTACCCCCGCCCACAGGACATTTGCTTCCTCATGTTTTCCCCTGTGCCGTGGCCCTCAGTGAGGACTCTGACAAACAGGGAAACAGGGAGCAGACTGCCCTTCTCACACCATCTGCATCAGCAGCAAGTCTCTATGCCATTAGAAGTCTGGACCCACCATTGTCTATCAGTCCCATGTGAGGTATTTTCCCATGTATTGTGTTTCCACATCTGAAAACCCCAGGCTCAGGCCCTTGATGGCATTTTCCTCTCAGGAAATATTTCTTCCCTTATAATATTTTCACTTCTTGACCCCATGAAAAGTGATATAGTTCCACTCTGCTTTTCACTCCAGAAAACAGAGGATAGTGTAATAGTTTTGTGTTCTAAAAGCGTATACTTGCAATGTGACTCTTTCTCTTAAATGCTAGGAATTGCTTTTCTTACCTTCATCCTTTCTTCTTACTGCCTTGGTATTATTTTTCAGCATTTTCACAAACACACAGAGACATAGAGCGACTAGGGGTGAGGCGCGTGTAGGTGATGTCATGGGCAAACCTGGAATTGAGGCACATATTTTCACTCATATTCCAAGAGGCGGCTGAGCCATGTGGTCTAGCCATGCACCGCAAGAGATGAGAACGCATGTCTGCTAAGCATCCAGCCAGGCTGCGCCCTAGGGAAAGCGCCGGAGCAAGACTAGAGCACTCAGTGAGTGAATATTTACTGCTGGTGACTGCATGCACTGGGCTACAGGCAGAAATAAAGGCAAAATGAAACCCACAGTTTAGAGGCCGAGCCGGCTCTCAGTTCCTCTAAGCGCAAGTCCCTAATACAGCATGATGATGGTGTGAACAGAAATATGAGACAAGACAGGAGGGATCTGCCTGTTCCCTGAGCTTAGGGAAGGTCTCAATGCAGAGGCTGCTTCCAAGGGAGACTGTATGACTCTGTGAGGAGGAGAAAGGGGCCATGGGCGTGAGGAGAGGAAAGGGTAGCAGGCAGGCCGGAGTGAATGGGGAGTGAGGCCACAGAACTAGCTGGGGGAGACGGAGGGCAGAGATGGTCTTCTGAAAATACATGGACCCATATTAGAGGCAGAGGCTCTGGTGGTGTGTGGAAGATGAAAGGTCGTCAGAGAGCTGCAGGAAGAGAGAGCCAGGTGAGGAACCTGCCTCCACACCCTGGGCAACAACATCAGAGCAGATGGTGAGGAGGTGGCTCAAGATTTCTCCAAGGATTTGGTGGCTGATTGGATGTGGAGGGCCTTGGCCCTTAGATTCTCTCTCTGTTCCCTTCCTGCTCACCCTCCATATCTTCTGATGCTTTGGTTTACTCCCATCCCAAAATGCTTATTTTAATATTGGTAATTACAACAGATAATGTTATTCGTTTCTCCTCTGATTAAATAGTGGGAAGTCTCTCTTGAGGGAAGTGAAGGCAATGTAGCTAGTAATAACATTTCTGAGTTTTGCTCTAAATCCTCTCCTGGGCATTATTAAGTAGATACGACTTAACTGGCCAATCTCATGGCCAGAATAACTTTAATAGCTTTTATTAAGTAAATGCCAGGCACCGGTTTAAGGACTGCACATATATTAACTCATTTAATCCCCGTAACCTTCTAATCCTAATAACCCATTAAAAGAGGTGCTGTCAGAAAAATTATCCAAAAGTTAGAATGAAGGCAAAAAGGTGGACAACATGTCCTTTCAATGTAAGAGGACAAAGGCTGCACAAGGATTTTCTCCAGGAATGTCTTTGGTTTGCCTCATTGCTTAATCTTGATTAAAGTTCCCAGACTTAGTGGGTCATTTTTTCATTTGAAGACTTTGATGCAGGAGATTTACAAATAATTTATCGTAATTGAAACACATATGATTTATGATATGTTGGGCATTACTCAGGTCATATCTAACCCAATGACCTTACCTTATTTCTCTAGTAAGTTCTCCATAAGTATCCTAGTTTCTTGGATGCTCTTTGAACCAATCATAACATCTTATTAGTTATTTCATTATTAATGTAAAAATTAATGATTTTATAGCTTTGAAAATTGCATCTTGAAAATTATTATCCCCATTTTACAGATGAATATATTGAAGCACAAAAAATTTATGGAACTTGCCCAAGGTCAATGAGACATACATACTAGAGCTGTGATTTAAACTCAGGTAGTCTAGTTCCAGAAAAGTCTCCTTATTCACTCTCCATGTATATTTATTGAACACTTTTCTCTATTCTTGACTTTTCTACATTTCCCCTCCTACTGAATCTGAAGATTTTTAAATTTCATTTAGAAAATATTTATGGACCTGCTACATGTGGCAGGCTCTGAATTAACCTACTTCGTGGTATATTGTATTAATGCTGTATAGTACAAGCTTAAAAATGGGCTCCTGTCCATGTGGACCGAGGACTTTTCTGGGCCTTCATATAATTTGCTTTCTGTTGGTATCTAATGGCTGCCTGTGCATATACGGAACCAAGTATACTTGCCATTGTAGAGGGAGGGGCCAGAAGAAGTAAAAAGCAAACTCCTTAGTGATGGGGTGAGGGCCTTTGAAAATTCCAAGGATTAGGTGTCTTTCTGAACCTTGGGCCCATGAAATTCATATTCGGAAAGTTGGGCTTGCAAAATGATGTTATATAAAGATTCCCTTTTGCCACTATCCATGTTCTATTTCAAAATCACCTAGTAGCTGCATTCATTTGCCATGCCTGATTCATATGTTAATTCTGGTCCTTATGCTTGAATCTTTTGGAGGAGTTATAATTGGTGGCTTCCTTCTAGTTAAGCTGTCAGTATGTTCTATTGTTTTAAGTGTGTCTCTGCCTGTAGGTTGTGAAAGCATCGGATAGATGACTTGGGATAGATAGTTGTGGCCACGACGGAACCACCAGCAGATTGTCCTCTGGGAACTTCTAGCAAGTATTGGTGATGAACATTCTGCTCTTGAAGAAAATAGTTTTCCCCCATTATACTTTGAGATGCTTATCTGCATTTCATGGATAACAACTTAAACTCTCAAAGTCAGGAAATTTGCCTGTAGCCAAGAGAGGAAAAAAATGATGCTTCAAGAGTGTTTTCCACTCAATAATAAGATGCCTAATTTGTTATTTAGCTTTGCAGCTGTTTGGTCAAGTTGCCATAGGTGATCCTTTCTATAATTGGAGATAGAACTGTAATGACTATTCAGCATTCCAATTTCCAGATTCCAAGTTCTAGTGTCCAGTGGGTTATGTTGATTCTAGGCTTATTATAACACAGCAAAACTCTAGGAGAAACTCCCCACCAACAAATAAGCAATAAGATTTAAGGAAATGCAATAGCTGCTATTATTATCAACTGTTACATCTTCTGACTTGAGCTAAATTCCTCAAGGTGTTAATAACTGAAATGTTAGTGAGTGTCTGCCTCATTCCTGATTTCTGGTGTATCCGTCTCTATGTTTCACTTGTTCTAACCCAAGGTGTCCATGAATTTGAGTTTCCTCCAAATGATTTGATATCATGTCTGGATGAGTCACTCTTCCACTTGAGTCAGTGGGAGGAATGTTAACACAGGCTACCTGGTAGATTACCCCCGCTGGCAAACTCTGTCTATAGTGAACCAAATGGTGTGCTGGCAACATAAAAGAGTCATAGCACTTCTGTTGTGTATGATGTTAACTGAGGGGTCATTCTTTCTCCTTATATAACTGACCCAAATAGAAGCACATCATATTAAATTTGGAGAAGATCAAAGAATCTCAGACTGTCTTCCACAATGGAAGTGCTAATTTGCACATCTGAAGACTGCCAGTTTCAGGTTGGTGACTGACAGCTGTAGGAAGAAATAGTTTACCCAGAGCTACAGATAAGGTAGGAATATAAATCCCTTACTTTTATAAGGCACTTAACTATTTACACAGATTCAGGGAAGAGATTATATGGTAGGGATCCAGGGAAGGAAGTTGAATAGTTAGATTGATCCCCTACTACAGATCAGAGAAAGGAGGCTCAGACAATTCAAGTGGTTTATCTGAGGTCACCTCTAGGGAAAAAAGGATCAGGGATGGAAGTCCAGATTCTCAAATGCAATGGTAATCTGATCTATGAGTGTCTCTAGGACTAGCTGCCATTTATGCCCATATGAAAACATCCTTGACTACTTCTCCTGAGTGTGACATGCTCTGTGGAAGGAACTGTTTATTACTTAGTTGGGGGACACACATCTTTCTTGAGGAAAATGTGCTTAAAAATTCCCTTCTCCTTTGAGATGGAAACAAGCTAAGGGAGACTAGCAAAGGTGTGAAGTAAGCACCCCCAAGAGAATCAATAACTAGGCTAAATTAAGGTAGATATGCAAATGGAACTCCAGTATGTCTGATTTTCATGCGAGATGCATTTTTCCATTACTCCTTACAGCCCTCCAAAGAGCTATGAAAAGCACCTGGTCTCTAGGGAACAATATTCTAAAGTAAGCAGCTAGGAAAAATCTTTCTTTAATATGTCTTGAAATGAACTCATGAATGGACCAGAAATATATCTTCATTCAACATGAGCACATCAATAAACCAGAAAGCAGAGGTACTTCTAAAGCACTTCAGGTGGGTGTTTGATTAAAATCTCAGAGCCCATGGCAGCTCCAGAGCATGTTTCTAAATTCTCTGTGTCCAATCTGGACAGAAACCCATGTACTGGGTAACATGGGAATGGGTTTCTGAACTGAAACTAAAGCTATAGTTTTGCAAAGAGACTTTACAGCAGGGGATGGCAATTTCTGAAAAACAAGGAGTGCTAGATTTGGGATCCTTATTCTGGCAAGACTAGGTATAACAGAGGGATAGTTCACATGTGTTCACTTGGGCAAGGTATGGGCCAGCACTGGGAGGGGCCTGTGGCAGGGACCAGGGAGGCGGTCCATGGGGATGGGTCTAGGTCTGTTGTAAATGTCATATTACTCAGCTCAGTCTACCAGTACATTTCTATCACCTATTTTCTTTCTTTTTTACCTTCCTGTTACCTGTTTGTGGCAGACCCTATCAGCGGTCAACTTATCAGTAATAACCTCCATTTTCTTTAGCTTATAAGACCATGATGTATTCACCCTCGTCTGAGATGCCTCTTTTATGAGAGGCTAGGCCTTTCCCCACACTAGGGAGAGGAACTCTATTGGACTAAGGGAATCATAGTGATCTCACTCCATTACTAATGAATGAAAGTATAGAATGAATACAACTTGGAGTGAGATGGTTTGGGAACCACTTAGGCCAGAGGATGGAGTATGTGTTGAGAGTAGATGATGTTGCCTAAACAGGTAAGCTAGAATCAAGTTACAGGATATAGTCAAGAAGTTTAGATTTTTCCTCATCTTATGACAGCAGTCTTAGGTTCACATTGTTTATTTGGGAGGTGATATTAGGAGGCATAGGGGAAAAAGTGGGAAGGGGAGGGGGCGTGGTGAGACAGGGAAAGGAGAGAAGCCAGTGAAATGTTGGCTAGTGAGTGACTTACTGCTGAGGCAACTAGAGATAATCCTGTTAGAGAAACTGAGGAACATGCTTTAGAGTGACCAACTGATGGATAAGAATAAGACATTTAGCCAGTGACTCCCCCATACCACGTTGGTTAAGGGTTGCCCTCAGGTGTGTCAAGTTTTCCCAAATTTTGGTTATAACTTTAGCAGAACAAATACCCCTGATGCTGAAGAAAACTTTCAGGAAAATAAGAGATGAACACTTTATGGTAGAGAATTGTCCAGCAGACTTTGGGGGGAGGGTATGTGGGCCCAGAGAATGAACAACATCCCTCTCCTACATTTGGTAATTAGTGGAGTACACAGAAAAAATTTAAATTGGTAAAAGACATAATTAAAAGTTTCTTTGGAAAGATTTTTTTAAATGGAGACAGTATATATGATAGGCGGCATTTCACATTTCATGCAAAAGACATTTCTTGACTCCTGTGCAAAATGCCAAGAGTATGTTAAAGAGTAAATCTTTTGCTCTCAAGAAGCTCACTGTCCTACTGCTGTCGTAAGATGAGGAGGCTATGTTACTGGTCAAGCGAGTTGAGGAGGTAAATGAAGTCTGACAAGGGATGTCACATGAGAGACATGGCAGAGGTTAACTGAAGGGGTCTCATAGCCAGTTGGATGAACATGTTGAATGAAGGAGAATTCACAGATGACAGAAGTTTTGATAATGCCTCTTTGAGAGTATTATGCTGCTGAGAACAGAATCTTGGATATTAGCAAGAAGCATGGAGATTGGGAAATGATTACCACGGACAACATACATACAGGTCTGATTTCCATTAGCCATTTATTAACGAACATGTTTAAAGAGTATCAGTGCCCATGCCAGGCACTATACTGAAGTCAGATTACAAAAACAAATGAAAAATGTCTTCAGGGGCTTACAGACCCTTCATGAAGGAGGAAGACATCCAGGCATGTGAAGAGCTCATGGGAAGACTCTGTAAGGGAAGGGAACCAAGGAAGGAACGAGGTTGTATGGAAGGCCTGAAGTGACATTTGAGTGAAGGTTTTTTTGTATTTGCTTTTTGTTTTTTAGTAGATATTATACTTTTATACCAGAAATCAACCCCTAGATATAGAAATACACCCAAAGTTTGGATACATACGAAGAAGGACTGACAAAGTGTCAAAGGGTACTAATGTCTTACAGAGGCTTAAATTAATGTATATAATGGACATCTGGCATCAAATTTAAGTTTTCTAACCTCTAATATAAAATCTTAACATCAAAGCCATCCAATTCTTATCCTCAAAATGTCTGCACATAAAACAATTTAGTAGAAGTTTTATTCTATTTTATCTCAGGTAAAATATATGTGAAAATTATCATAATTTCCTAGTTATCTGGGCTGAGGCTTAAAGTATAGACAGGAGTTTTCCAGGCAAAGATGGGCCTGGCCCAGATCATGGTTGCTGCTGTTGTGCCATGCTTAGACTTATGATTTATCCTCTAGATGATAAAGAGCAACAGAAAGATCTCTTGGTAGGGAATATCCCAATCAAAGGTTTGTTTTAGGAAGATCAGTGAGGCAACGATGTGGGAGAATAGGGTCCTGAGGAAGGAGGAAGGAAGGCCATTTGCAGTTGCCATAGATAATGGCGTTCGAAGTGTTTGGAGTCCTGGGAGTCCCCAACACCTTCCCGGAGCTCTGTGAGGACAAAACTACACACATAGTAATATTAAGATGCTATTTTCCTTTTCACTCTTATTCTATCACTGCTGCACTTTGGAATTTTCCAGAAACTAAATGATATGTGATCACATAAATCTCAGGGGCAGGCAAAATGTGCTTTTTAACTCTTGTGTTTTAAAGCATTTCTTTCTTATTTATAATTAATTTCTGAAGTGGTATATATACTATATGATTAATATTTATTGGTATAACCACATAAACAAAAGATCTGGGGGATTCTCAAAAGTTATTAAGAGTATGTAGAGATCCTGGGACCAAAAGGTATAAGAATCATTGCTTAATAGATTTTTATTGATTTGATTTGGAAAATTTCCAAGGAATTTGACTTAAGGAATACAGGCAGGAATGTCCTAGTTATCTGTACTAGGAAACAAAAAATCAGGGAATGATTGACAAGCCCAAGGATTTTCTTTCCAGAGAAACAGAACAGAATGAGAGAGGAAAGGAAGGAGGGAGGAAGGAAGAAGGGGAGAGAGGAGAAAAGGAGAGAAGGAGGGGGGGAGAGAGAGAGAGAGAGAGAGAGAGAGAGAGAGAGAGAGAGAGAGAGAATTGCCCCTTCTTCAGCCTTCTTATTCTATTCAAGCCTTCAACAGATTGGATAAAGCCTACGCATATTGGGGAGAGAAATCTGCTCTACTCAGTCTACTAATTCAAAGGTCAATCTCATCTAAAAACACCCTCACAGACACACCCAGAATAATGTTTGACCAAATGTCCAGGCACCCTGTGGCCCAGTCAGGTGCTAAATCTGGGTGGGCAAAAAGACTCATCAGTAAGAAAATGGAAGGACTGAAGAAGAGAGGAAGAAAAGGCATCGTGCTCACTGAGTTGCTGGTATTTTCTGCCTGGCTACAGATTTTCATTGCTCCTTCTTCATGCTCACAGATACCATTTTCATCAGATCAACCAAATGCCTTCCCATACTCCCTCTGCCTTGTGTCTTATTTCATTTCTTCAAGAATCTTTTTGGACAAAGATTAAGGCTAATTGTACTTTTCAGACTGAGTGTCTTTCATCTCAGCAACCATGCAGCATCACAATGGTGTTCTCCCCCCACCCTAAACCTATACAAAACCTATAACCTATCCTTACAGAGGCAAAGAACACATATATTTCTCCAGAAATGTAGTAAATGCTAAAGCCTGTTTTATGAGGAAATCCTTAGCTGTAACCAGATTCCCATATAATAATGTATTGCAAATTACTAGTAAATGCTCTTTTCAACAATCTGAGCACTAATGTTGGCTTTCAACAAGTAAGTCATTAGTAGAAAGGAAAATGACCCTTCACATCTGGGAGTACCATTTAAATAAAAAGTCCTTGATGAAATACATTTGGTGGGCTTAGCTCACTAATCCTCACAGAGCAATAATCTGTAGTGTAGCAGAAGCTGCTACTTGGGAATAATGCAGTCATCCTTTACCCCCAGGAAATACAACGAGGCCAAACTGTCCTGAGTGACTCAGAGCTGCTTAGAGTCCCCACCATGGCTGTAAGACCCAAGTCTACCCTCTCAAGGACTCTAATCATCTAGTCCTTCTGCTAGCAGTCTGTCAAAATTTACCAAGGCCTAGGTCTTTGTAGAGAGGGGCTTGTTGCCATTGACAGCAAAATTTATATTTGACATTAAGGGCATAACGTAGTGATCTTCAAACTGTGCCCCACAGAACATGCTAGCTCTGGAAGGTTAGGAAAAAAAAGTGTTTCATGGTAGCATAACTTAAAAAAATCTCCTTTGGAGTGTCAGAATAATACTAGCATTTTAAAAGCTCTGAAGACTAGCAAAAATGGCTCTTTAGCTTAAACTAGTTTGATCAGGTGGCAGGTACCATGGGTTGCCTCACTCACCTCTCACTCTACTGCCCCTTACAGTGTGCATGCTACTATTTTCTAAAAATTAAATTTCCCAGAATTCCCCTGGAAGTCAGATGCAGGCACACAGCCTAGATGCAACCAAACAGATATGTGCCCAGGCAATATCTGGTAAAGGAAGTCAGCATATTAGAACAAAATCACATCTCTTGACAGGCACAGGGCTGCAAGTGTCTGGTTTCCCTGAGGGATCTTGGTAAAGTGCCTGGTGTCCACTCTCAAGTGCAATAGTTGCCAAACGGCAGGCGATAGCAATAACAGTGGAATTTGTACTAGAAAATTGCCATAGTGTAGTTGTTCTCTGCCTATTGTTGGCCCTGGGTGCATTGTTTCTGGCTGAGTAACATACAAGTCTCACTGATCTCCCTAGGCATAATAATCATCATCATCATAATAATTATTTTGCCACTTTAACTAGCTAGACTGAATCCATGTTGCTAGTAAACCCTGACTGTTCCAACCACAGAAACTATTGAATACTTAAGAATATCCTAAAACTAGTGGTTCGAGGAATACAAGTTTGGAAATTCAAAGAGAACCTGGGGAGACTCCAAGGTTAATCTAAGGGAATATAAACCCCAATGGTGGGGATCTCAGGTACTGTGTCAGGCAATGTCTGCCATGAGGATAGGGTGGCGTATATGTGCTATGTTATTTGCCATCTCTGGACCAGAAGCTCTTGAGGTACTTCCTAAATCTACAATTTTATGAAACATTGGCTAGACTAAGCATCTGTTCTTTATCTCACATCCTGCTGAGTTCTCATGAGGAAAAACAAATGAGTGCATGGTTTGATTTCTCTTTGGGACTAACAAGACGCTAAAGATTTATGTATGAAATCATTAGGGAATGTAGCATGAAGTGCTACATGTTGAGGTTTACTACATCTAACTTATTAAACACATAAATTATAAAGCAATTCTTCCATTATCTAGGATTTTCTTCTCTGAGTTAGTGCCTCATAAGCCAAACTGGGTCCATAGAAATGTTTTACTTTACCCTCACAGGGTTTTGTTCAAGTGAATTTGTTGACATTTCTAAAACTGGGAGGTTTTGACCTTAAAAGTTAAAAAAGCTGACAATGAAGGGCAGAATAACTATGCTATTTTCTGATATGGACACTGATTTTTGTTCTAATCTCTAGAATTATTCTTTATAAGGGACACTGGCTATTCGGTTAGCTTTTCTGATTTTTTAAGTTCCCTAAATGCAATTGTGCCCTTGAAAGAAGCCCATTAGACTGATGGAGGATGACCCACTGGGCTTCCCGTAGCTGTGGGATGAAAGAAAGAAAGAGGCAGCAGGTAGGTGATGAAGTCAGAGATGGAGCCTAGAGATTGGTCTTGTCACTTGGCCTTTCTGGGAACGATGTCCCCAGCTAGTAAAAAACAGGGCTGGAAATAGGACAAAGATGTTCTGATTGTCAGTTACAGCGTTCTATCTACTTCATTATGCCCCTTCCAATGAAAGCAAATACAATACTGTCTAAGGCATGAGAGGGAAAAGCTAGAAGGGTGAAGGCAGGCTTACAGAATGATGGAGGTTGCAAAGACTAAAGCTCCCTCCTTGCCCAAAACTTTGTTACACCTCATTGCCTCTTGGGGACATCTTCAAACAGACTTCTAGTTCTGTTAGGTAACAAGAAAGGAATACTTCCAAGAATGGATATGAGTTTGACTTAAAAAAGACTTGTTTTAAAAGAAGAAATAATTTACCTGATTGCCACACATAAAAATCTGATAGAGTGCTGTTAGCCCAGTGCCTGCCAACTTTAGTACTTCCAGAAGCCAGGAATGCAAGACAGGGCAGTGGTTCACGTGCCAGGTACCATGGCAACTGGCAATCCCAAGGGCATTTATCCCATCTCAACGGGGAAGCCACTACTTAGCATCAGCTGGTCATTGCCAGGTGAGAAGGTAGTCTAATAAGGACCAAGATTCTCAATATTCAAGAGAAGATGGAAATCTGGAGTTTTGTGTGAAATGCCCATATTAGAAACAAAATAAAACTTGTAAGCCATCAATTTGCAAACTCTGTTTAAACTAGGTTGACTAGGTTACTTATGAACAAGCATAGGAATAACAGAAATTGTCCCTTAAGAAAACATCTAGTAACTGTAGATAAAATGTTAAAAGATAATGTTTAAATGTATAGTTAAACTCTTTAAAGAGTAAGATAAGTCTCTAGAGTAGTGAACATTTGAGCCGACAGTGTGCCTTCCCTGGATTTGGGAGTAGTTTCTAGTCTTAGAATCTAAGAGGTTGGTTAAAAAAAATTTTTTTTTGTTATTTTGAAATTTTATTGAAATCTTATTTTTTGTTATTTTTTGTTATTGTGTTAAAATATAAATAACCTGAAATTTACCATATTTACCATTTTCAAGTGTAGGATTCAGTAGTGCTAAGTACACTCATACTGTTGCACAACCATCACCATTGTCCATCTCCTGAACTTTTTCATCATCCCAAACTGAACCTTTGTAACCATTAGCCAAGGACTCCTCCTCCTCCTCCTCCTCTTTCCCAGACCCTGGCAACCACATTCTACTTTCCATTTTTATGAGTTTGACTACTCTAGGTACTTCACATAAGTGGAATGATGCAATATTTTTCCTGTTGTGACTGACTGGCTTTTTTCACTTAGTATAATGTCTTCAAGGTTCATCCATGTTGTAGCAAGTGTCAGAATTTCCTTTCCTTTTAAAGGCTGAAAAATACTATATACAGAGATATAGATACAGACCTAGATGTATAGATATAGGCCACATTTTCTTTATCCATTTATTTATCAATGAACATTTGGATTGTTTCTATCTTTTGGATCTTGTGAATATTGCTGCTGTAAATGAATATGGTTGTACAAATATCACTTCAACTCCATTTTCAATTATTTTGTGTAAATACTCAGACATGAAATTGCTGGATCAACTAGTAATTCTATTTTTAATTTTTTGAGGAACTGCCATACTGTTTCCCACAGTGGCTGTTATTTGACATTCGCATCAGCAATGCATAAGGGTCCCAGGTTCTGCACATCAATGTCAACACTTAATACTTTCTTTCCAATTTTTAATTTTTTAATGATTTTTATTTATTTTTGAGAGATAGAGAGAGACAGTGCAAGCAGGTGAGGGTCAGAGAGAGAGGGAGACCCAGAATCTGAAGTGGGCTCCAGGCTTTGAGCTAGCTGTCAGCACAGAGCCCAACGTGGGGCTCGAAGTCACAAACTGTGAGATCATGACCTGAGCCAAAGTCACACACTTAACTGACAGCCACCCAGGCACCCCCAACACTTACTATTTTCTGTTTTATTTTATTTGTAAAAGCGACCTAATAGATGTGAAATGAGGAGGCTTGGGTTTAATGACCATTAAGGCAGAGGAATTGAGAACTTAGACCCAGAAGAGGGCCAAAACCTTCTACAGAAGCAATATTCCTAAATGGCTGATCCCTTATTAAGAAGGAGAACTGTAAGTAAGTCTACCTATCAGCATCAAGTTATGTCAAGGAAAATTGTCTCTTTCTATCTTGTTGGGAAAAAGTTCGCTAAGGTACAAGAACCCTGAGTCTAAGAAATTAGTTTAAAAGTGTCCCCAGGTCAGCAGTAGTATTGGGAATCTGGCAATTCAATGAAAAGCCTCTTTGGATGGATATACCCTTTACCAAGGATTGTTTCCACAGATAAAATTCACTGAACAACATAAATTCAAAATCCAAATTTGAGCCAAAAACTCCAGTACACAGTGATGCAATCCATCATGAATAGAAGTCAACTAACCAAATAGGTAACTTGATTTGCTCCCCCAAGATGTGCAGATACTACAACTCCCAGACAGAGGTTATAAAATAAGTACAGTTGAAATGATGAAGAACTTAAAAAGGAATTAAAAACAAGGCCCTTGGGGGGGGGGAAGGCTGATTTTAAAAAGATAGAATTTCTATAAATGAAAAACACAGTCATTGAAATTAAAAACTCAATTCACAGATTAAATAGTCACTGAAACAAAGCCAGAGAGAAATTTAATGCATGGAAAGATATATGTGATGAAATTATCCAGACCATAACATAGAGAGAAAACAGATGAAAAGTATGAAAAAGAGAATAATGGCAGAATGGAACATTTAGACACTCTCCAGCCAACAACAATTATAGACTCCGGGGGGAAAAAGCAAACAACTGGGAAAATAAAAGCTGGCAGAACTGGTGTGGATCCGATCCTTACAGAGTGAGGTGTACATTTATACGGTTTTTTCCTCTAAGGGAACACCAGGCCCATCAGCGTGTGGCAGCCAGGGCAGATTCCTAGTACTTTGGAATCAGAAGATGGAGTTTAGGAGTGCCGGAGATGCCCACAATTGAGGGTGAGGGTAGAATGCCAACAAGGAAGAAGCCACATAAGATGGCTCCCAAATCAATGAAAAAACTCCATTTGAATCATTGGGTGATCCCTGGATTACCTGTGGGCGGAACGAGACTCAGAGTGCCCAGGGAGGTACAACAGCTGAGAGCTGAGTAGAGATTATGGAGTTGCCTGTCACAGATACAGCTTGGAATTCAAGTCCTTCTGAGTTAAGTAGATGTGAAAACATGCCTCTAGCTGTTAAAATTAAAACCTAGAAGCTATGCCATAGGCCTTAAGATCACAGGATTCATCCAAGGATAGTTGCAAAACTGAAATAGAACCACCCTAACAAAGCCTAAAACCAAGTCTTCCTAAATCCAGGTCACGGGCAGTAATTTAACTGCCTTCCAAAGCAAAAGTCAATGCTTTTCTGAGAAACATGAATCTAGATTCTCTACAAAGTGTCATCCATTGCACCTGCTGTAAAATAAAAATTTACTAGTCATGGAAAGATACAGGGAAATGTGACATAGTCAAGAGAAAAGTCAATCATAAAAAGAGACCCATGAGGGGTGCCTGGATGGCTCAGTTGGTTAAGTGTCCGGCTCTTGATTTTGGCTCAGGTCATATCTTTCCCATATTAGGGAAGCATAGCAAACCCTAATCAGGTAAGTGCTAATAAAACTATGCCTAACCACATCATAATCAAACTGCTGAAAACCAATGAGTGAGAGTAAATCTTAAAAGCATCAAAATAAAGAAGATGCTTTATTTTGGAAGGAAGACTAATTATCTTCATGATGCCATATTAAGTGTCTGGCTCTTGATTTTGGCTCAGCTTAGTCATGAGATTGAGCCTTGATGTGGCTCTATGTTGGGTGTGGAGCCTGCTTGAGATTCTATCTCTACCTCTCTTCCTGCCCCTTCTCCACTTGCACGCATGGGCTTGTGCTCTTTCTCCTCTCCTCTCCTCTCCTCTCCTCTCCTCTCCTCTCCTCTCTTCTCTTCTCTCTCTCTCACTCTCATTCTCTCTCTCTCTCTCTCTCTCTCTCTCTCTCTCAAAAAATAGGAGACCCAAAGAATAACTAAATGTTAAAATTAACAGACAAGAATTTTAACATAATTATGGTAAATTAATTAATTTCAGGAAGGCATGGTTATAATAGGTAAAGAGATGAGAAATTGTCAGCAGTGATGTGTAAATTGAAAAAGGAATCCGATTTAAATCTTAGAACTGAAAAACACAATATCTGAAAAGAAATCCATTTCCCAGCATTAACAATATATTAAACACAACAAAAGAAAGGCATATGGATCATGAAGATAGGTCCATAGAGATCATCTAAGCCAAAGGACAGAGAGAAAGAGACTTTTTAAAACTAGCAGAGTTTCGTTGAGCTGTGAGACTGTCTCAAGAAGTCTAACACATATGTAAGAAGGAGAGAAGAGAAAAAATGGGGCAGGAAAAAAAATTGCAACTATATTTGTTGGAAAACAGCAACCCAGAAATTGAAGCAATAACCCAGAGATCCATGAAGCATAGCAAACCCTAATCAGGTAAGTGCTAATAAAACCATGCCTAACCACATCGTAATCAAACTGCTGAAAACCAATGAGTGAGAGTAAATCTTAAAAGCACCAAAATAAAGAAGATACTTTATTTTGGAAGGAAGACTAATTATCTTTATGATGCCTAACTTCTCTTAAGAAAAAATGGGGCTAAAAAATATAGAACTATATCTTTTTAAAGCAATGAAAGAAAACATTGCCAACTTGACATTCTATACATAGCAAAAATATTTTTCTTAAATGCAAATGAAATAAAGACATTTTTAGATAAACAAAAGCTGAAAGAATTTTTTTTTGCCAGCAGACCCCATATTACAAGAAATTCTCAAAGATGTTCTTCAGGCTAAAGAAAATAATACCAGATGGAAATTCAGAGCTACAGGAAGGAAGAAATCAAGAACATTAAAAATGGTAAGTATTTGAAGAAATATAAAGGATATATAAGATTTTGTCACATTAATGCTTGTCCTTCAAAACATACCATTAGGAAAAGTGAATGGCCGAAAGCATTTGTCCCCATGGAACTTGCTGCAGCTGATCTCACTCCTGCCACTTGGGAGGGACAGCGTGAGGCTGGCCTGAGTGCTAGAAGAGCAAGAAGAAAAGTGACGGGAGATTTTCTCTCGGGAATTTTTTTTCCCATTCCTTAAGCCAGGGCCAGTGGTATCCCTGGAGCTCTCTGTGTGCATCCTGGTTCCCACTTCTGGGTTTCAGGCAGTCTTGCATCCAGGCTGGGGGAAACAGAGGTACAAATGGGAAACTCACTACCACCAGTTCAAAGGTACTCTGAATTCTGGTCTTCTTTTTCAGTCCACCTGCTGCTTTTCAGAGTCCTCCAATGGCTGGTCCCAGGTTTGGAGTTGCATTCAGTAAGAAAGACAGGGTAGATGGAGTGTGCTTATCCATTGGAGGAGGTCACTAAGAGGATGTAACTATGTGTTCACTGTAGTGGCAGTAGGAGGATGTAGCCTTTAGAGAGCAATGGGTGTTGAGATCATCTGGACAGTATACAGGGTTGAGGCCCACTAGGCCTCTGTATAAACGTTAAGATTCTGGCTGGCAGGTGCAGCGATCTACTTGTCTTGTAGCCACCCAACATAAGCCTCCTATGTGAGTTCCCTTGCTTATGAACAATTTGGAGTGTTCTTCCTTCTTTAGTCTTTCCTTGCCCTTCATGTATGAGGAACAGTTTCAACTTACACCAGGAAACACCAGAGGTTGCAAACCAACATTCATCTTACCCAGAATCAAAACCTGTCCATTAAGTTCTGAGCATGTTATACCCAAGGCACTTATGGGACAACTACCTGAAAATATATCTGAAGCTTTGAAGTGAGACTTGGGCTAGAAATAAATATTTCAGACTTCATTCTATAAGGTGCTTCCAGGCACAGGACTGGAGAGGGAAGTCAGGAAGAATGAGCCAAGAGAACTGAGACTAGAGCTGTGGGATCATTGTCAGAGAGGTGGGTCCAGGAAGAGGAGCCAATGCAGAGGGTCCCACGGGCTGGAGGGGACGCAGGAGGGAACCTGATGGCCTGTGGGAGGTCTCCACTCATCTCTCTCCTGAACAGTGTGTACCGGCAGGCTCCGGTGTTCCCAGCATTCCCGGTGTTTTGTCTGTCTGCCACCTGTGTCAGCGTCACCTGGGGATGGGGGGAAGTGTTAGACATATTGATTCTCAGGCTAATTGCCAAACTTTTTTTAAATTTTTTTTATGTCTTTTTATTTATTTTTAGAGACAGAGAGAGACAGCGCGAGCAGGGGAGGGTCAGAGAGAGAGGGAGACACAGAATCTGAATCAGGCTCCAGGCTCTGAGCTAGCTGTCAGCACAGAGCCCGACGTGGGGCTCGAACCCACTAACTGTGAGATAATGACCTGAGCCGAAGCCGGCGGCTTAACCAACTGACCCACCCAGGCGCCCCTTGCCAAACTTATCTAATTAGAATCATAAGTGGTAGGACCTGACTGCCTGAGTTTTTAATCCCAGGGATTTCTTATGAATAGTTAGAGAACCAATGGCTGAGGCCTAAGGAGTGTGGGAACCTCTAAGTCTGTCACCAGAGTAAAGAGAAGGTGCTGAACAGGGGAAAGGTATGAGAAAAGAGGGAGAGGGGAAACGGAGAGATTCCTGAAGTTTGGTAAGTGATACAGGAGGAAGAGGAGCAAAGAGACCTTTTATTCTCATTATTTGAGACCTAAGTCTGACACTCTTGGAAAAGCTGTGTTGGGCTCATCTTGAGAGGTTAGTGTGTTGAGGCCCACAGCAAGCCACACAGCTGTAGTGAATGTGATCATGAACGTGACAGGTGATGAGCAACCTGGCTGACACTGTCCTTCTTTAAACAGTATCCAAAGGTAATGCAGTCCTGTTACTTTCAAATGACTCAATCAACATAGGTTAATGGGTCCATTTTATGCCAAATCCAGTAGTCATGTTTTCTTCTGTGCTTCTCTGGCCATACAACATCTGTTTGGATAGGGGAATGAAATGTGCTGAGACACAAAGTCACACATGTCCCTTTCTCTCCTGGCCTCTTTACCAAACAGTACATTCATGAAATCTTTTGAAAAAGTCCAGAAGTTAATGTCAATAGAAACCCCAATGAAAGGGAATTCACCACCAAGAGTGCTTAGAGAAAAGCAATTGCTTGTCCTCTTCTGTGCCTCCTAATAATCAATGTAATGTCAAGTTTTCTTGACCTTCACTTGAGTTGTTTTCAGCCTTGATTCTTTCCTGCAGTCTCACAGGTGCAGCCATGCCTCCCCAGCTCTGTAATCCCAGGCTCCCCGCATAGTGCCTGACACACAGTAGGAGTTCAGCTCATTTGTTAGATTGAAAAGGATTCACTTTGAGTCTAGTATCTCTGTGACATGTGTTCTTCCTAAAGTCTTCTACATTTCATTTTTCCTCCTTCCAGATTTTTCCTCTTCGTCTTTTCTATCTCCTTCTTCCCTTTTCTTCTTTCCCCTCCTTTGTCTTCCTCTCTCCTCCAGTGTCCCATCATTGCCAGAAGACCACGTTGGGAGCTGGTCTGTGAAGAAAGTGAATTCCTCCAGCCTGCCCCTTGTCTCCCCTACTTTCCTTTCTTTTTCCTTCCCTTCTCTGCACCCAGTCCTCCATGCTGAAACATTAATGTGAAGAATGCAGAGCTATTCAAGGAAGAGAAACAAAAGCTAATTCTCATTTTTTATCAATCCCCCGTCTTTAACGATTCTTAGTTTTGAGTGAAAAGCTCCTCACCAGCACAAAACACTCTGTTCATTACAGAATGCCGGAGCATGATCCATTTAATAAACCTAATCTTACAGTATTCTTAATCTTAATTAGTGAAGGGACGAACCTTACAAAGAATTATTATATCTCCATCCACATTTGGCAGACTGTCTGATGCCCTGAGGACTCAAGACATTTGACCAAAATCCTCCCCATGGTCTGAATTTGTCAGACCTTCTCTTGAACAATGAACAAATGCTTATGGAAAACCAGAAATTGCCAGAAATTGCTGAGATTATGGGTTTTTGTATACATATATAAAGTTACACTTAAAAGATGCTTGACTTGCTCCAGTCCCTTACTCTTTTGATTTGCTGTGTTCTTATCAGCACTTCACATGTTTCTGGACAGTTGGGCCATCTGGAGATCTCACTTGTTGATAGCTAACCACTCCTGGCAGTAGCAGGGGGAGGATTAAAATTCAGGCCAGCATATTTTCCTTTTTAAAAGCAGATCTCAGAGAAGCTGAGCTCCTACAGAAACTATATTATTTTTCATGGAGAAAGAAATTAGGAGTGGAAGAAGGAAACCAACATTGTTGAATCTTTTTTTTTATACTATCTAACTGCTAAGTGTTAACTCATTTAATTCTTTTAAAAAAAACCCAAAACACTGAAAGGAAGAGAGAAGTTACTATCTTTATACCACAGATAGAGGGATGGGGGCTCAGAGAGGTTAGGTAACCTGCTCAAGGCCACAGAGTTATGGAATGGTTAAACTAGGATTCAAACCTGAGCCTGGCCAAGTCCAAAGTCCACATGCTTTCCAGAATACTCTACTCTGTGGCACACTAATCTCACTGCAGGACTATGAGCACGCATGTACTTAATTCTTCTGTGACAACTGTGCATTGTGACCAGCTCCAGAAACCCTCTACCCACACTTCTCCCTCTCCTCCTGAATTCCTCCCTAAGATCCTTTCTTACTTTGCTTTCATCAATAGCAAAATCTCACATTTGTATGGTGCTTTACAGATATTTATCAGGAGCTTTCGCAGGAACCCTGGGATGCAGTATCATTAGGAATGCAGCAGATAGATGTGGAACCTGGGATCTGGAGGGATGTTGGAATTGGCTCTTTGTCAGAGAGCAAGTCAGTATCTGAGCTGATTCTGGAAGGAAGATGGGCTGTGGGCCAGGTCACTGGGGAGACTGCAGGGCAGAACAGGGAGCTATGACTGATGAAAGACAGGTCAAAGGGGATGGGGCAGCCAGGGCAATGGGGGAGCTGAGCATTTCACTACAGAGGCTGAATTCTGTTTGCTGGGAATTATAGAATTTTCAGAATTTCCCATTCTGCTGTTTAGGGCACTTGTATAATCCCCTAAACCTGACTCTGAAAATTCTTGCTTCACCCAAAGAATTGCTTTTCTTTTGATATTCATCTCCTAATAGCATCATGCATTTTCTTCTTCCATATGTACACACATAATTTCTGATGCAGGCCCTCACTCCATCTTGCATGGGTAACTGAAGCAGCTTTCTGATTTGTCTCTATGTCTTTAGCCAGCACCTGTCTCCAGCAGTTAACACTAGACTGATTTCTCTTAAATGAAAATTTAATCATGTTATTTCTCTACTTAACATGTGTTAGTACTTCCCAATCACCTTTGGGACTAAATCCAGACTCCTTATTACAACATGTGATATCCTCCCTAACTCGACCTCAACCCATCCCTCAGGACCATTTCACAGCAATGCTGAACTGCTGCCTATTTTCACACACCTCTGTGTCTTTACACATCACTGTCCTTCTACCTGCAATTGGCTCTCTCTCCGGTTCTACCCAGTAATTGCCAGAAAGACATCCCCCCTCCGCTCTCTTCCCCTGGCACTGTCTCCTTTCCTACTGACCTGGGAAGACTTAGGGCTCCCTTACCCATGCTCCTATCACATATATACTTGTTGGTCTACAAAGCTCTCTCCCCTCACCAGTCTGAGACACATGTGTGGGAAGGACTTTACCTTTTCATCTTTAATCTACTGCTATCCTCAATCCAATGCCCTTTCGTGAATGTGGGACTTTCCAAGGGGAGGGTAGTATTTTTTGTAACGATGGGGAGGCAACTGATGCCCTTTTTTCCCAAGCATGATAAAGGACAGGGGGTTAAGCTTTAAGTGTAAAAGTGTGTTTTGTTGCTTTTTTGTAGGTGGGGGGAGGGATTTCATTCTTAAACCACCTTGGTAGCGTCTTTCCTCTTTATTGTCCACCTTGAAGATGAATACACCTTCTTTCTCCTCCACTTAATATTTTAATATTTATATATGCTGGTGAAAAGGATGCAGATTTCTATCAGGTTCCAAAAGTTCAAATTTGAATTAGATTAAAATGGCATTTAAGGTCCTGAGTTCAGTCTCATAAAATGGCATTTGTCTTCAGAGTCTAAGAAGAGCAAAGTCAAGTAAGTGATACAGAGGCCAGGAAAGGTTATGACCCAGGTTCTGCTCTAGTCCATGAACACCATGGGGATATGTGCTTTGTAGGCTTTGAGCATGACAAGTCTGTTTTAAATGATAATGCTTCAGTGACAAGCACAAATTCATACAGTTAGCTTCTTGGCTAAAATTTCCAGTTGTGATATAGTCTCAGAAAGTAACCCTCCAAATTCCTGGCACTAGGTGGTCAGAAACTTGACTAGATGGTCAGAAAAGACACAGACAATATGTAGAAGTATTTTTAAGAACCAAACGTTATTATTTATATTTTCACATTAAGAAATATCTGCCTATTTGTATTTACTTCTGGGTAGAACCTGTCAAAGTAGGCATGTCTTCTCCCTTCTCCTCTCCTCGGAAAGGTGACCTTGGAAGCATGTGACCTGCCTGGTATCAGATGGAGGAGGACTATGTGAACCACACTGGTCCCACCTAAAGGAGAAAAGAACCTGTACAGTGTTGTGGGAGACCATGAAGGAAAGAATTGTCCACTGTGACTCTCACGTCCCCTTGTCTCCAATAGCTGTGCTCCCACCACTTTCTTGCAGGTAACCTTAGCTCCTAACTGGTCCTCTCCACCCCTCCTGATAAAAATCAGATTACCCAAACCATGGATGCTAATCCACAAAAACAATTCCTTCTTTGAAAACTCTCCTTGATTTAATGATTCCTGAAACTGCTTAACTATAGCAGATCTCCTCTATAAAACATTCTGCCCTCCTCCAAGTTGGAAATCCCATTTGGATTTCTTATGTCTAGAATTTTTGAATAAAGACTTCTGCTAATGATGTTCTGGTTGACTTTTTTCATAGTGTCAAGTCATCAAAATTGCAGGTTTCATTTATTATAACATCATAGCCTAGCCTATACTGATGAACATATTTACTAAATTTATAAACAATATTGAAACATTTTATTGAACATAAGTTTTATCACATTAAAAATATGCTTAATTAGGTTTACAGGAAACACTTAAATGCATGGGAAGGTTTTGTCATTAGACAATTCAAGTACTTAAAAGTATGTACATTCATAAATGAATTAGAAATATTCAAAGGTGTTTAACTTAATTTGGCTTACAGAATGAGAGCAAATATTGTTCAAATCATCCTTAACTGTGATTGCTAAAATTTGCTAGACTTATAAATAAAATAATATGATTTATAAGATGTACTCAAAAGCTTCACGATGAATTGCACTTATTAACATGACTTTAATAAATCTAATAGTGCTTTTTATAATCAGCCCAAATCCTGAAAGGTCTTTTCTATGCATAAAATCTACATTCAAAGATATTTAAATGCCTTCATATTTAGCAGTTTGCCATGGGACCAGGTAGAGCTGACACTGAAAAATGACCCACACTGGAATCACTACCCAAGGGATAGTGAGGTCTCCCAGAGAAGGAGTCCAAAGAACAGAAAGCTGAGCAAAGAGATGATAGAGGGAAGAGAGAATCTGTGGAAGAAGGTCCCGGAGAGAAGCGTGCGTTGTGGGGTCGGGGGGAGGTAGGCAGGGCAGCCAGAGAAACATGAATAGAGGTCAGGGGCAAGACAGATAAGTCAAAGAACCCTTCAGAGTGCCCAACAAGCACACTGAGAATTTGATACATTGAAGTAACTGATGATATCATGAATTTCAGTGCAAGGGGAAAAGGTCAGTTTTTCCCTATTACTCCCTTAATAATGCTGATGTTTCTTCACTGTGGAAAACAATGGACCTAAAGGAGGGAATACCTGAGACTGACTGACTGAATAGTAAGACTGTTTTCATTACTGTCTGTCCTACCCTGACCCCTTCATGTTAACAGCTGAACAACAATAAACCCTTATATGGGTATGGCACTTTACAGTGTACAAAGTACTTTATAAAAATCCCTAAATCTCATCCACTTAACCTTCACTGCAGACCTCTGAAGTCTTTATTTCTGTCATGCATTTTATTTCATCCCAAGTTTGCACACATGGAATCATCTTATATACTTCTAAAACTTTAAGACACCTGAGAGATCAGTGGGTTCAAACTATTCCTTCAGTCAATGAAAGGACTGAGACCCATAACAGTTAAATGAGTTTACTGAAGCCATACAGCTAGCTGGGATCAAGTCAGTCAGACTTTCTGTTTGGCTGATTGGTTATTTTCACTTCCTAACAATGCTACACCCAGTTAAAATACTGGATTTTAAATGGAAGGTATGTATATGGGGGAAAGTGAGGAAGGAGAGAAAGAGGAGATGGGGAATAAATTGACCCTCATCTAAAAGCATGTGTTTGCAAGTTGGTGGAGCAATTCTGATACCATAAATTTTCAAAGGAGCTCAGATTTGCTTGTGGCATCTAATTACCGTATTAAGTCTCAGTGCCATCATATAAGACATTCTCCAGTATGGATTACACATTATAATATTAGAAATAAGAGCTGTGGTAGGAAGTCTCTAAGTCTCCAGTTATCCCTACCTCTTTGTGTAATCTTGAGAATGGGTTGGACTTAGTGACTCACTTCTAATGAACAGAAAACAACAGAAGTAATGGACTGTTACTTCTGAAATTAAGTTATAAAAAGATAATGGCTTCTGTCTTGAGTATTCTCTCTCTCTCTCTGTCTCTGTTTCTTTGTCTCAGCACTCACTCTGGAGGAAGCTAGCTGTCATGTTTTTAGTCAGCACTGTGGAGGGTGGCAGGGAACTGAGGGAAGGCTTCAGCTAATAGCCAGTAGGAAAGAGGGGCCCTTAGTCTAATTTTCCATGAGGAGTAGGGGCCTGACAACAACCAAGTGAATGGACTTGGAACCGCACTGGAGTCTGCAGATGAGACTACAGCCCCAGTGACAGCTTGACTGAAGCCTTATAAAAGCCCTTGAGCCAAAGGCTGGCAGATAGTGGCATCCAGATTCTTGACTCATAAAAACTGTGACACAATCACTGTTTGGTGTTTTAAACTGCTGAGTTTTGGGCAATTTGTTTTCATCAATATGTAACTAATACAAGGGTGAAAATAAGGATGAAAGAAATCTTAGTGGGGCGCCTGGGTGGCTCAGTCAGTTAAGTGTACAGCTTCGGCTCAGGTCATGATCTCATAGTTCATGGGTTTGAGCCCTGATTCAGGCTCTGTGCTGACAGCTGAGAGCCTAAAGCCTGCTTCGGATTCTGTGTCTCCCTCTCTCTCTGACCCTCCCGTGCTCACACTCTCAGTCTCTGTCTCTCAAAAATAATAAAAAATAATAATAAAAAAGACATCTTAGTTAACTGATTACTTTCTCCCTTTGATCAGTGTATATCACATTGTTGAAAACAAACCTTAGATTGTTTTTAACTTTCCTTCAACACTGTTAATGATAAGCTTCCAAATCACAAAATTGAAAAGTTTATCTATTTATCCCCTTAAATGTGTTAGCATCAATTATGGTTTAAAATACATACTGATTGAGCCAAGATGGCAGAGAGGAAGGGAGCTCTGTAAATTCCGTCTACCCCATCTATCGAACTGAGAAGGACATTACTCTCATCTGCAAGAGCGGAAGGAGAAAATACGGACTCCAGGAAGAAAAGAACCTCAAGGATACCTGAGTGATGAGTGCGAACTGGGGAGATCTGAAAACGGGCCAGCCCAACGCGGGGCAAGCATGGAGCCTGAGAGACAAAGGGAAGAGACAGAGAGTCTGAACACGCTCATAGTACTGTCTCTGGGGAAGAGGTAAAGAACGCTTGGCCGTGCTTGGAGAGAGAAACCCCCTCCATAGATAACTGCTGGGTAGCTGGAATCCCGAACCCAGGTGGCGCAAAGGAAGGAACAGCTTCCAGCCCTAAGCCATCTCGGCGGGGACTCAGCGGCAGCGGTGGCTGCAAGAAGCGGCCTCAGCAGCGAGAAGTGGCCACAGCGCGGCTGCGCCAGGGGTGCACACTTCGAGAGGCAGCCGCAGCCACAGCGCGGCGAGAGGCGGCCCCAGCAGCTGCGGCCCCGGCAGCAGCAGTGCGCCAGGGGTGCGCACTTTGAACTTGGTTTTGGGAACGGGACCACGCACCTCATTTCCACGGTGCATCTTGCCCCCTGCATTGGCTGCGCGAATCCCGGGTGCCCACAGGAAAAAATAGGGCCCACACCTACGCAACCTCCGACAGGGAGTCGGGTGGAGGCCTGGGCTCGCGCTTAAGCTGCAGGAGCTCCCAGCTCATTTCCAGCAGCGCACAGCGCCTTGAGCAACAGATATCCGAAGCCAAGAGAGACTCAATTTTTTTTTTCTTTCCCCCATTGCAATCGCAATCCTGGCTGGGGGTGGGGACTCCACAGTTGGGTCTGTGAAGGTGCGCACTTCACCTCCTGCTGCTCATTTCGCCTCAGGCAGGGGCAGCTGAAATCTTTGCCTGAGCCAAGACAAACTGATTCCTCCCTCTAAGAAGCCAGCCACCAAAACAAATACATTTCATCTGTGGTAGCACAAACGTGCATGGACTAGAACTTTGAACCATGGAGGGCCTGGAAAATATAACGGCTCAACTGCGGCCCAAGGAGATCAGACTCATTAGAGTGGCCTACAGTGCTTAGTTCAGCAGAGCTTGGCGTGCCATCATTCTAATCTCCATAGACACCAAGACAGAGCCTCTGAGAGCAGCCTCTGAGACCTACCACATCAAACCACGCCTCTCCACGAGGGGGAGCTGCTTCTTTTTTTTATATATATATAAAAAATTTTTTTTTTCCTCTTCACTTTTTTCGTACTTATTTCTTTGTTGTTATTATTACCTTTTTTCTTTCCTTTTTCTTTACTTAATTCTTTAAAATTTTTACTCCTTATTTTCCTTTCTCCTTTCTCCCTTACTTTTTCACCTTCTTGCAACCCAGATATATTCTCCTGTATCTCATCCCTACCTCTCCCCTCAACTAGTCATACACTTTTAAACTGTCTACTGTTCTTTGTTGTCTCCGACCCCCTTTTATATTTTTTTAAAAAATTTTTTCTTCTTTCTCTTTTCTTTTTATTTTCTCTTCTTCTCTTCTTTTCTTCTCTTTCCCTCCCATTTTCTTTCTTTTCTTTCCTCCTTTTAATGTGTTTCTTTGTTTGATTTGTCTGTGTGTATGTGTGCTTCTGTCCCCTCTGTGTTTGTCTGTTTTCCTTCATAGGACTACACGAAGAAACAAGCCAAAGTGTACAAGAAGGCGAGTCCCAAATATTGCAGAGTAGGGAAATAAAATATTCACAGGCACAACAAGAGAAACCAAGAGATACCATTAAGAGAATATTTCCTGAAATGACAGGCCCTGGACAGTCAATAAGCCTCCTTTAACAGAGAAATATTAATAGGTGCACAGCACACAATGAGATTTCTAAAGGTGACAAGAGACAGAAAACTAGCAAAATGACAAAATGAAGAAACTCTCCCCTGAAGAACTTCCAGGAGAAAGTGAGAGCCACAGAACTCCTCAAGGCAGATCTAGACAACATATCAGATCAAGAATTTAAAAAGCTTGTCATAAGATTAATCGCTGGAGTTGAGAAAAACATCAAATAATCAACTGAGACAATTACTAGATGCCTTGAAAATAGATGTGATGAATTAAAAAAGGCTATAGATGAGGTGAATAACAAACTGGAGGCAGCCACCTCAAGGACTGACGAGGCAGAGAGAAGAATAGATGAATTAGAAGATATAGTTATAGCAAAAGAGGAAGCTGGAAAAAAGAGAGAGAAATTAATCCAGGAGCAGGAAAGGAGAATTCAAGATCTGAGTGACACAATCAAATGGAACAACATACGTCTCATAGGAATTCCTGAAGAGGAAGACAGAGAGAAAGGGCCTGAAGGGATACTTGATCAAATTATAACTGACAATTTCCCAAATCTGGGAAAAGAAATAGACATTCAAATTCAAGAGGCACAAAGAACCCCCTTAAGACGTAATTTTAATCAGCCTTCAGCACGACATATCATAGTGAAACTGGCAAAATATAAAGATAAAGAGAGAATTCTGAAAGCAGCTAGGGAGAAAAGGGGCCCTCACATACAAAGGGAAACCTATCAGAGTGGTTACAGACCTATCGAATGAAACTTGGCAGGCCAGGAAGGAATGGCAGGAAATCTTCAATGTGATGAGCAGAAAAAACATGCAGCCAATAATCCTCTACCCAGCAAGCCTGTCTTTCAAAATAGAAGGAGAGATAAAGGTTTTCCCAAATAAACAAAAATTGAGAG